>NW_028126673.1:0-44526 GCF_965231255.1 Vanellus vanellus
GCCACAGCAAAGGTGCCAGCGGGGAAAAGTCATGCTGGTCCTCACTGCCTCCTGGAACCCCTTCAAATGCCCCAGACAATTTGGCCCTCTCTGCTTTCCTGCGCACTCTAGCCTCAAAAGCACCTTTTTTCACTTTCGGCGCCCTCCGGAGCAAAAAAGACAAACGTCCAGCTTTTGCTGCCACAGCAAAGGTGCCAGCGGGGAAAAGTGATGCTGGTCCTCACTGCCTCCTGGAACCCCTTCAAATGCCCCAGACAATTTGGCCCTCTCTGCTTTCCTGCGCACTCTAGCCTCAAAAGCACCTTTTTTCACTTTCGGCGCCCCCCAGAGGAAAAAAGACAAACGTCCAGCTTTTGCTGCCACAGCAAAGGTGCCAGCGGGGAAAAGTGATGCTGGTCCTCACTGCCTCCTGGAACCCCTTCAAATGCCCCAGACAATTTGGCCCTCTCTGCTTTCCTGCGGAATCTAGCCTCAAAAGCACCTTTTTTCACTTTCGGCGCCCCCCAGAGGAAAAAAGACAAACGTCCAGCTTTTGCTGCCACAGCAAAGGTGCCAGCGGGGAAAAGTGATGCTGGTCCTCACTGCCTCCTGGAACCCCTTCAAATGCCCCAGACAATTTGGCCCTCTCTGCTTTCCTGCGCACTCTAGCCTCAAAAGCACCTTTTTTCACTATCAGCGCTGTTTGGAGCAAAGAAGACAAACGTCCAGCTTTTGCTGCCACAGCAAAGGTGCCAGCGGGGAAAAGTGATGCTGGTCCTCACTGCCTCCTGGAACCCCTTCAAATGCCCCAGACAATTTGGCCCTCTCTGCTTTCCTGCGCACTCTAGCCTCAAAAACACCGGTTTTCACTTTCGGCGCCCCCCAGAGGAAAAAAGACAAACGTCCAGCTTTTGCTGCCACAGCAAAGGTGCCAGCGGGGAAAAGTGATGCTGGTCCTCACTGCCTCCTGGAACCCCTTCAAATGCCCCACACAATTTGGCCCTCTCTGCTTTCCTGCGCACTCTAGCCTCAAAAACACCGGTTTTCACTTTCGGCGCCCCCCAGAGGAAAAAAGACAAACGTCCAGCTTTTGCTGCCACAGCAAAGGTGCCAGCGGGGAAAAGTCATGCTGGTCCTCACTGCCTCCTGGAACCCCTTCAAATGCCCCAGACAATTTGGCCCTCTCTGCTTTCCTGCGCACTCTAGCCTCAAAAGCACCTTTTTTCACTTTCGGCGCCCCCCAGAGGAAAAAAGACAAACGTCCAGCTTTTGCTGCCACAGCAAAGGTGCCAGCGGGGAAAAGTGATGCTGGTCCTCACTGCCTCCTGGAACCCCTTCAAATGCCCCAGACAATTTGGCCCTCTCTGCTTTCCTGCGCACTCTAGCCTCAAAAACACCGGTTTTCACTTTCAGCGCTGTTTGGAGCAAAAAAGACAAACGTCCAGCTTTTGCTGCCACAGCAAAGGTGCCAGCGGGGAAAAGTGATGCTGGTCCTCACTGCCTCCTGGAACCCCTTCAAATGCCCCACACAATTTGGCCCTCTCTGCTTTCCTGCGCACTCTAGCCTCAAAAGCACCTTTTTTCACGTTCGGCGCCCCCCAGAGGAAAAAAGACAAACGTCCAGCTTTTGCTGCCACAGCAAAGGTGCCAGCGGGGAAAAGTGATGCTGGTCCTCACTGCCTCCTGGAACCCCTTCAAATGCCCCAGACAATTTGGCCCTCTCTGCTTTCCTGCGCACTCTAGCCTCAAAAGCACCTTTTTTCACTTTCGGCGCCCCCCAGAGGAAAAAAGACAAACGTCCAGCTTTTGCTGCCACAGCAAAGGTGCCAGCGGGGAAAAGTGTGGTTGGTCCTCACTGCCTCCTGGAACCCCTTCAAATGCCCCAGACAATTTGGCCCTCTCTGCTTTCCTGCGCACTCTAGCCTCAAAAGCACCTTTTTTCACTATCAGCGCTGTTTGGAGCAAAAAAGACAAACGTCCAGCTTTTGCTGCCACAGCAAAGGTGCCAGCGGGGAAAAGTGATGCTGGTCCTCACTGCCTCCTGGAACCCCTTCAAATGCCCCAGACAATTTGGCCCTCTCTGCTTTCCTGCGCACTCTAGCCTCAAAAACACCGGTTTTCACTTTCGGCGCCCCCCAGAGGAAAAAAGACAAACGTCCAGCTTTTGCTGCCACAGCAAAGGTGCCAGCGGGGAAAAGTGATGCTGGTCCTCACTGCCTCCTGGAACCCCTTCAAATGCCCCAGACAATTTGGCCCTCTCTGCTGTCCTGCGCACTCTAGCCTCAAAAGCACCTTTTTTCAGTATCAGCGCTGTTTGGAGCAAAAAAGACAAACGTCCAGCTTTTGCTGCCACAGCAAAGGTGCCAGCGGGGAAAAGTGATGCTGGTCCTCACTGCCTCCTGGAACCCCGTCAAATGCCCCAGACAATTTGGCCCTCTCTGCTTTCCTGCGCACTCTAGCCTCACAAGCACCTTTTTTCACTTTCGGCGCCCCCCAGAGGAAAAAAGACAAACGTCCAGCTTTTGCTGCCACAGCAAAGGTGCCAGCGGGGAAAAGTGATGCTGGTCCTCACTGCCTCCTGGAACCCCTTCAAATGCCCCAGACAATTTGGCCCTCTCTGCTTTCCTGCGCACTCTAGCCTCAAAAACACCGGTTTTCACTTTCGGCGCCCTCCGGAGCAAAAAAGACAAACGTCCAGCTTTTGCTGCCACAGCAAAGGTGCCAGCGGGGAAAAGTGATGCTGGTCCTCACTGCCTCCTGGAACCCCTTCAAATGCCCCAGACAATTTGGCCCTCTCTGCTTTCCTGCGCACTCTAGCCTCAAAAGCACCTTTTTTCACTTTCGGCGCCCCCCAGAGGAAAAAAGACAAACGTCCAGCTTTTGCTGCCACAGCAAAGGTGCCAGCGGGGAAAAGTGATGCTGGTCCTCACTGCCTCCTGGAACCCCTTCAAATGCCCCAGACAATTTGGCCCTCTCTGCTTTCCTGCGCACTCTAGCCTCAAAAGCACCTTTTTTCACTTTCGGCGCCCTCCGGAGCAAAAAAGACAAACGTCCAGCTTTTGCTGCCACAGCAAAGGTGCCAGCGGGGAAAAGTGATGCTGGTCCTCACTGCCTCCTGGAACCCCTTCAAATGCCCCACACAATTTGGCCCTCTCTGCTTTCCTGCGCACTCTAGCCTCAAAAGCACCTATTTCACTTTCGGCGCCCTCCGGAGGAAAAAAAGACAAACGTCCAGCTTTTGCTGCCACAGCAAAGGTGCCAGCGGGGAAAAGTGATGCTGGTCCTCACTGCCTCCTGGAACCCCTTCAAATGCCCCACACAATTTGGCCCTCTCTGCTTTCCTGCGCACTCTAGCCTCAAAAGCACCTATTTCACTTTCGGCGCCCTCCGGAGGAAAAAAGACAAACGTCCAGCTTTTGCTGCCACAGCAAAGGTGCCAGCGGGGAAAAGTGATGCTGGTCCTCACTGCCTCCTGGAACCCCTTCAAATGCCCCAGACAATTTGGCCCTCTCTGCTTTCCTGCGCACTCTAGCCTCAAAAGCACCTTTTTTCACTTTCGGCGCCCCCCAGAGGAAAAAAGACAAACGTCCAGCTTTTGCTGCCACAGCAAAGGTGCCAGCGGGGAAAAGTGTGGTTGTCCTCACTGCCTCCTGGAACCCCTTCAAATGCCCCAGACAATTTGGCCCTCTCTGCTTTCCTGCGCACTCTAGCCTCAAAAGCACCTTTTTTCACTATCAGCGCTGTTTGGAGCAAAAAAGACAAACGTCCAGCTTTTGCTGCCACAGCAAAGGTGCCAGCGGGGAAAAGTGATGCTGGTCCTCACTGCCTCCTGGAACCCCTTCAAATGCCCCAGACAATTTGGCCCTCTCTGCTTTCCTGCGCACTCTAACCTCAAAAACACCGGTTTTCACTTTCGGCGCCCCCCAGAGGAAAAAAGACAAACGTCCAGCTTTTGCTGCCACAGCAAAGGTGCCAGCGGGGAAAAGTGATGCTGGTCCTCACTGCCTCCTGGAACCCCTTCAAATGCCCCAGACAATTTGGCCCTCTCTGCTTTCCTGCGCACTCTAGCCTCAAAAGCACCTTTTTTCAGTATCAGCGCTGTTTGGAGCAAAAAAGACAAACGTCCAGCTTTTGCTGCCACAGCAAAGGTGCCAGCGGGGAAAAGTGATGCTGGTCCTCACTGCCTCCTGGAACCCCTTCAAATGCCCCAGACAATTTGGCCCTCTGCTTTACTGCGCACTCTAGCCTCAAAAGCACCTTTTTTCACTTTCGGCGCCCTCCGGAGGAAAAAAGACAAACGTCCAGCTTTTGCTGCCACAGCAAAGGTGCCAGCGGGGAAAAGTCATGCTGGTCCTCACTGCCTCCTGGAACCCCTTCAAATGCCCCAGACAATTTGGCCCTCTCTGCTTTCCTGCGCACTCTAGCCTCAAAAGCACCTTTTTTCACTTTCGGCGCCCTCCGGAGCAAAAAAGACAAACGTCCAGCTTTTGCTGCCACAGCAAAGGTGCCAGCGGGGAAAAGTGATGCTGGTCCTCACTGCCTCCTGGAACCCCTTCAAATGCCCCAGACAATTTGGCCCTCTCTGCTTTCCTGCGCACTCTAGCCTCAAAAGCACCTTTTTTCACTTTCGGCGCCCCCCAGAGGAAAAAAGACAAACGTCCAGCTTTTGCTGCCACAGCAAAGGTGCCAGCGGGGAAAAGTGATGCTGGTCCTCACTGCCTCCTGGAACCCCTTCAAATGCCCCAGACAATTTGGCCCTCTCTGCTTTCCTGCGCACTCTAGCCTCAAAAGCACCTTTTTTCACTATCAGCGCTGTTTGGAGCAAAGAAGACAAACGTCCAGCTTTTGCTGCCACAGCAAAGGTGCCAGCGGGGAAAAGTGATGCTGGTCCTCACTGCCTCCTGGAACCCCTTCAAATGCCCCAGACAATTTGGCCCTCTCTGCTTTCCTGCGCACTCTAGCCTCAAAAACACCGGTTTTCACTTTCGGCGCCCCCCAGAGGAAAAAAGACAAACGTCCAGCTTTTGCTGCCACAGCAAAGGTGCCAGCGGGGAAAAGTGATGCTGGTCCTCACTGCCTCCTGGAACCCCTTCAAATGCCCCACACAATTTGGCCCTCTCTGCTTTCCTGCGCACTCTAGCCTCAAAAACACCGGTTTTCACTTTCGGCGCCCCCCAGAGGAAAAAAGACAAACGTCCAGCTTTTGCTGCCACAGCAAAGGTGCCAGCGGGGAAAAGTCATGCTGGTCCTCACTGCCTCCTGGAACCCCTTCAAATGCCCCAGACAATTTGGCCCTCTCTGCTTTCCTGCGCACTCTAGCCTCAAAAGCACCTTTTTTCACTTTCGGCGCCCCCCAGAGGAAAAAAGACAAACGTCCAGCTTTTGCTGCCACAGCAAAGGTGCCAGCGGGGAAAAGTGATGCTGGTCCTCACTGCCTCCTGGAACCCCTTCAAATGCCCCAGACAATTTGGCCCTCTCTGCTTTCCTGCGCACTCTAGCCTCAAAAGCACCTTTTTTTCACTATTAGCGCCCTCCGGAGGAAAAAAGACAAACGTCCAGCTTTTGCTGCCACAGCAAAGGTGCCAGCGGGGAAAAGTGATGCTGGTCCTCACTGCCTCCTGGAACCCCTTCAAATGCCCCACACAATTTGGCCCTCTCTGCTTTCCTGCGCACTCTAGCCTCAAAAGCACCTTTTTTCACTTTCGGCGCCCCCCAGAGGAAAAAAGACAAACGTCCAGCTTTTGCTGCCACAGCAAAGGTGCCAGCGGGGAAAAGTGATGCTGGTCCTCACTGCCTCCTGGAACCCCTTCAAATGCCCCAGACAATTTGGCCCTCTCTGCTTTCCTGCGCACTCTAGCCTCAAAAGCACCTTTTTTCACTTTCGGCGCCCCCCAGAGGAAAAAAGACAAACGTCCAGCTTTTGCTGCCACAGCAAAGGTGCCAGCGGGGAAAAGTGATGCTGGTCCTCACTGCCTCCTGGAACCCCGTCAAATGCCCCAGACAATTTGGCCCTCTCTGCTTTCCTGCGCACTCTAGCCTCAAAAACACCGGTTTTCACTTTCAGCGCTGTTTGGAGCAAAAAAGACAAACGTCCAGCTTTTGCTGCCACAGCAAAGGTGCCAGCGGGGAAAAGTGATGCTGGTCCTCACTGCCTCCTGGAACCCCTTCAAATGCCCCACACAATTTGGCCCTCTCTGCTTTCCTGCGCACTCTAGCCTCAAAAGCACCTATTTCACTTTCGGCGCCCTCCGGAGGAAAAAAGACAAACGTCCAGCTTTTGCTGCCACAGCAAAGGTGCCAGCGGGGAAAAGTGATGCTGGTCCTCACTGCCTCCTGGAACCCCTTCAAATGCCCCACACAATTTGGCCCTCTCTGCTTTCCTGCGCACTCTAGCCTCAAAAGCACCTTTTTTCACTTTCGGCGCCCCCCAGAGGAAAAAAGACAAACGTCCAGCTTTTGCTGCCACAGCAAAGGTGCCAGCGGGGAAAAGTGATGCTGGTCCTCACTGCCTCCTGGAACCCCTTCAAATGCCCCAGACAATTTGGCCCTCTCTGCTTTCCTGCGCACTCTAGCCTCAAAAGCACCTTTTTTCACTTTCGGCGCCCCCCAGAAGAAAAAAAAAAAACGTCCAGCTTTTGCTGCCACAGCAAAGGTGCCAGCGGGGAAAAGTGATGCTGGTCCTCACTGCCTCCTGGAACCCCTTCAAATGCCCCAGACAATTTGGCCCTCTCTGCTTTCCTGCGCACTCTAGCCTCAAAAGCACCTTTTTTCACTTTTGGCGCCCTCCGGAGGAAAAAAGACAAACGTCCAGCTTTTGCTGCCACAGCAAAGGTGCCAGCGGGGAAAAGTGATGCTGGTCCTCACTGCCTCCTGGAACCCCTTCAAATGCCCCAGACAATTTGGCCCTCTCTGCTTTCCTGCGGACTCTAGCCTCAAAAGCACCTTTTTTCACTTTCGGCGCCCCCCAGAGGAAAAAAGACAAACGTCCAGCTTTTGCTGCCACAGCAAAGGTGCCAGCGGGGAAAAGTGATGCTGGTCCTCACTGCCTCCTGGAACCCCTTCAAATGCCCCAGACAATTTGGCCCTCTCTGCTTTCCTGCGCACTCTAGCCTCAAAAGCACCTTTTTTCACTATCAGCGCCCTCCGGAGGAAAAAAGACAAACGTCCAGCTTTTGCTGCCACAGCAAAGGTGCCAGCGGGGAAAAGTGATGCTGGTCCTCACTGCCTCCTGGAACCCCTTCAAATGCCCCAGACAATTTGGCCCTCTCTGCTTTCCTGCGCACTCTAGCCTCAAAAGCACCTTTTTTCACTTTCGGCGCCCCCCAGAGGAAAAAAGACAAACGTCCAGCTTTTGCTGCCACAGCAAAGGTGCCAGCGGGGAAAAGTGATGCTGGTCCTCACTGCCTCCTGGAACCCCTTCAAATGCCCCAGACAATTTGGCCCTCTCTGCTTTCCTGCGCACTCTAGCCTCAAAAGCACCTTTTTTCACTTTCGGCGCCCTCCGGAGCAAAAAAGACAAACGTCCAGCTTTTGCTGCCACAGCAAAGGTGCCAGCGGGGAAAAGTGATGCTGGTCCTCACTGCCTCCTGGAACCCCTTCAAATGCCCCAGACAATTTGGCCCTCTCTGCTTTCCTGCGCACTCTAGCCTCAAAAGCACCTTTTTTCACTTTCGGCGCCCCCCAGAGGAAAAAAGACAAACGTCCAGCTTTTGCTGCCACAGCAAAGGTGCCAGCGGGGAAAAGTGATGCTGGTCCTCACTGCCTCCTGGAACCCCTTCAAATGCCCCAGACAATTTGGCCCTCTCTGCTTTCCTGCGGAATCTAGCCTCAAAAGCACCTTTTTTCACTTTCGGCGCCCCCCAGAGGAAAAAAGACAAACGTCCAGCTTTTGCTGCCACAGCAAAGGTGCCAGCGGGGAAAAGTGTGGTTGGTCCTCACTGCCTCCTGGAACCCCTTCAAATGCCCCACACAATTTGGCCCTCTATGCTTTCCTGCGCACTCTAGCCTCAAAAGCACCTTTTTTCACTATCAGCGCTGTTTGGAGCAAAGAAGACAAACGTCCAGCTTTTGCTGCCACAGCAAAGGTGCCAGCGGGGAAAAGTGATGCTGGTCCTCACTGCCTCCTAGAACCCCTTCAAATGCCCCAGACAATTTGGCCCTCTCTGCTTTCCTGCGCACTCTAGCCTCAAAAGCACCTTTTTTCACTATCAGCGCTGTTTGGAGCAAAGAAGACAAACGTCCAGCTTTTGCTGCCACAGCAAAGGTGCCAGCGGGGAAAAGTGATGCTGGTCCTCACTGCCTCCTGGAACCCCTTCAAATGCCCCAGACAATTTGGCCCTCTGCTTTACTGCGCACTCTAGCCTCAAAAGCACCTTTTTTCACTTTCGGCGCCCTCCGGAGGAAAAAAGACAAACGTCCAGCTTTTGCTGCCACAGCAAAGGTGCCAGCGGGGAAAAGTCATGCTGGTCCTCACTGCCTCCTGGAACCCCTTCAAATGCCCCAGACAATTTGGCCCTCTCTGCTTTCCTGCGCACTCTAGCCTCAAAAGCACCTTTTTTCACTTTCGGCGCCCTCCGGAGCAAAAAAGACAAACGTCCAGCTTTTGCTGCCACAGCAAAGGTGCCAGCGGGGAAAAGTGATGCTGGTCCTCACTGCCTCCTGGAACCCCTTCAAATGCCCCAGACAATTTGGCCCTCTCTGCTTTCCTGCGCACTCTAGCCTCAAAAGCACCTTTTTTCACTTTCGGCGCCCCCCAGAGGAAAAAAGACAAACGTCCAGCTTTTGCTGCCACAGCAAAGGTGCCAGCGGGGAAAAGTGATGCTGGTCCTCACTGCCTCCTGGAACCCCTTCAAATGCCCCAGACAATTTGGCCCTCTCTGCTTTCCTGCGCACTCTAGCCTCAAAAGCACCTTTTTTCACTTTCGGCGCCCTCCGGAGCAAAAAAGACAAACGTCCAGCTTTTGCTGCCACAGCAAAGGTGCCAGCGGGGAAAAGTGATGCTGGTCCTCACTGCCTCCTGGAACCCCTTCAAATGCCCCAGACAATTTGGCCCTCTCTGCTTTCCTGCGCACTCTAGCCTCAAAAGCACCTTTTTTCACTTTCGGCGCCCCCCAGAGGAAAAAAGACAAACGTCCAGCTTTTGCTGCCACAGCAAAGGTGCCAGCGGGGAAAAGTGATGCTGGTCCTCACTGCCTCCTGGAACCCCTTCAAATGCCCCAGACAATTTGGCCCTCTCTGCTTTCCTGCGGAATCTAGCCTCAAAAGCACCTTTTTTCACTTTCGGCGCCCCCCAGAGGAAAAAAGACAAACGTCCAGCTTTTGCTGCCACAGCAAAGGTGCCAGCGGGGAAAAGTGTGGTTGGTCCTCACTGCCTCCTGGAACCCCTTCAAATGCCCCACACAATTTGGCCCTCTATGCTTTCCTGCGCACTCTAGCCTCAAAAGCACCTTTTTTCACTATCAGCGCTGTTTGGAGCAAAGAAGACAAACGTCCAGCTTTTGCTGCCACAGCAAAGGTGCCAGCGGGGAAAAGTGATGCTGGTCCTCACTGCCTCCTAGAACCCCTTCAAATGCCCCAGACAATTTGGCCCTCTCTGCTTTCCTGCGCACTCTAGCCTCAAAAGCACCTTTTTTCACTATCAGCGCTGTTTGGAGCAAAGAAGACAAACGTCCAGCTTTTGCTGCCACAGCAAAGGTGCCAGCGGGGAAAAGTGATGCTGGTCCTCACTGCCTCCTGGAACCCCTTCAAATGCCCCAGACAATTTGGCCCTCTGCTTTACTGCGCACTCTAGCCTCAAAAGCACCTTTTTTCACTTTCGGCGCCCTCCGGAGGAAAAAAGACAAACGTCCAGCTTTTGCTGCCACAGCAAAGGTGCCAGCGGGGAAAAGTCATGCTGGTCCTCACTGCCTCCTGGAACCCCTTCAAATGCCCCAGACAATTTGGCCCTCTCTGCTTTCCTGCGCACTCTAGCCTCAAAAGCACCTTTTTTCACTTTCGGCGCCCTCCGGAGCAAAAAAGACAAACGTCCAGCTTTTGCTGCCACAGCAAAGGTGCCAGCGGGGAAAAGTGATGCTGGTCCTCACTGCCTCCTGGAACCCCTTCAAATGCCCCAGACAATTTGGCCCTCTCTGCTTTCCTGCGCACTCTAGCCTCAAAAGCACCTTTTTTCACTTTCGGCGCCCCCCAGAGGAAAAAAGACAAACGTCCAGCTTTTGCTGCCACAGCAAAGGTGCCAGCGGGGAAAAGTGATGCTGGTCCTCACTGCCTCCTGGAACCCCTTCAAATGCCCCAGACAATTTGGCCCTCTCTGCTTTCCTGCGGAATCTAGCCTCAAAAGCACCTTTTTTCACTTTCGGCGCCCCCCAGAGGAAAAAAGACAAACGTCCAGCTTTTGCTGCCACAGCAAAGGTGCCAGCGGGGAAAAGTGATGCTGGTCCTCACTGCCTCCTGGAACCCCTTCAAATGCCCCACACAATTTGGCCCTCTCTGCTTTCCTGCGCACTCTAGCCTCAAAAGCACCTTTTTTCACTTTCGGCGCCCTCCGGAGCAAAAAAGACAAACGTCCAGCTTTTGCTGCCACAGCAAAGGTGCCAGCGGGGAAAAGTCATGCTGGTCCTCACTGCCTCCTGGAACCCCTTCCAATGCCCCAGACAATTTGGCCCTCTCTGCTTTCCTGCGCACTCTAGCCTCAAAAGCACCTTTTTTCACTTTCGGCGCCCCCCAGAGGAAAAAAGACAAACGTCCAGCTTTTGCTGCCACAGCAAAGGTGCCAGCGGGGAAAAGTGATGCTGGTCCTCACTGCCTCCTGGAACCCCTTCAAATGCCCCAGACAATTTGGCCCTCTCTGCTTTCCTGCGCACTCTAGCCTCAAAAGCACCTTTTTTCACTATCAGCGCTGTTTGGAGCAAAGAAGACAAACGTCCAGCTTTTGCTGCCACAGCAAAGGTGCCAGCGGGGAAAAGTGATGCTGGTCCTCACTGCCTCCTGGAACCCCTTCAAATGCCCCAGACAATTTGGCCCTCTGCTTTACTGCGCACTCTAGCCTCAAAAGCACCTTTTTTCACTTTCGGCGCCCTCCGGAGGAAAAAAGACAAACGTCCAGCTTTTGCTGCCACAGCAAAGGTGCCAGCGGGGAAAAGTCATGCTGGTCCTCACTGCCTCCTGGAACCCCTTCAAATGCCCCAGACAATTTGGCCCTCTCTGCTTTCCTGCGCACTCTAGCCTCAAAAGCACCTTTTTTCACTTTCGGCGCCCTCCGGAGCAAAAAAGACAAACGTCCAGCTTTTGCTGCCACAGCAAAGGTGCCAGCGGGGAAAGTGATGCTGGTCCTCACTGCCTCCTGGAACCCCTTCAAATGCCCCAGACAATTTGGCCCTCTCTGCTTTCCTGCGCACTCTAGCCTCAAAAGCACCTTTTTTCACTTTCGGCGCCCCCCAGAGGAAAAAAGACAAACGTCCAGCTTTTGCTGCCACAGCAAAGGTGCCAGCGGGGAAAAGTGATGCTGGTCCTCACTGCCTCCTGGAACCCCTTCAAATGCCCCAGACAATTTGGCCCTCTCTGCTTTCCTGCGCACTCTAGCCTCAAAAGCACCTTTTTTCACTTTCGGCGCCCTCCGGAGCAAAAAAGACAAACGTCCAGCTTTTGCTGCCACAGCAAAGGTGCCAGCGGGGAAAAGTGATGCTGGTCCTCACTGCCTCCTGGAACCCCTTCAAATGCCCCAGACAATTTGGCCCTCTCTGCTTTCCTGCGCACTCTAGCCTCAAAAGCACCTTTTTTCACTTTCGGCGCCCCCCAGAGGAAAAAAGACAAACGTCCAGCTTTTGCTGCCACAGCAAAGGTGCCAGCGGGGAAAAGTGATGCTGGTCCTCACTGCCTCCTGGAACCCCTTCAAATGCCCCAGACAATTTGGCCCTCTCTGCTTTCCTGCGGAATCTAGCCTCAAAAGCACCTTTTTTCACTTTCGGCGCCCCCCAGAGGAAAAAAGACAAACGTCCAGCTTTTGCTGCCACAGCAAAGGTGCCAGCGGGGAAAAGTGTGGTTGGTCCTCACTGCCTCCTGGAACCCCTTCAAATGCCCCACACAATTTGGCCCTCTATGCTTTCCTGCGCACTCTAGCCTCAAAAGCACCTTTTTTCACTATCAGCGCTGTTTGGAGCAAAGAAGACAAACGTCCAGCTTTTGCTGCCACAGCAAAGGTGCCAGCGGGGAAAAGTGATGCTGGTCCTCACTGCCTCCTAGAACCCCTTCAAATGCCCCAGACAATTTGGCCCTCTCTGCTTTCCTGCGCACTCTAGCCTCAAAAGCACCTTTTTTCACTATCAGCGCTGTTTGGAGCAAAGAAGACAAACGTCCAGCTTTTGCTGCCACAGCAAAGGTGCCAGCGGGGAAAAGTGATGCTGGTCCTCACTGCCTCCTGGAACCCCTTCAAATGCCCCAGACAATTTGGCCCTCTGCTTTACTGCGCACTCTAGCCTCAAAAGCACCTTTTTTCACTTTCGGCGCCCTCCGGAGGAAAAAAGACAAACGTCCAGCTTTTGCTGCCACAGCAAAGGTGCCAGCGGGGAAAAGTCATGCTGGTCCTCACTGCCTCCTGGAACCCCTTCAAATGCCCCAGACAATTTGGCCCTCTCTGCTTTCCTGCGCACTCTAGCCTCAAAAGCACCTTTTTTCACTTTCGGCGCCCTCCGGAGCAAAAAAGACAAACGTCCAGCTTTTGCTGCCACAGCAAAGGTGCCAGCGGGGAAAAGTGATGCTGGTCCTCACTGCCTCCTGGAACCCCTTCAAATGCCCCAGACAATTTGGCCCTCTCTGCTTTCCTGCGCACTCTAGCCTCAAAAGCACCTTTTTTCACTTTCGGCGCCCCCCAGAGGAAAAAAGACAAACGTCCAGCTTTTGCTGCCACAGCAAAGGTGCCAGCGGGGAAAAGTGATGCTGGTCCTCACTGCCTCCTGGAACCCCTTCAAATGCCCCAGACAATTTGGCCCTCTCTGCTTTCCTGCGGAATCTAGCCTCAAAAGCACCTTTTTTCACTTTCGGCGCCCCCCAGAGGAAAAAAGACAAACGTCCAGCTTTTGCTGCCACAGCAAAGGTGCCAGCGGGGAAAAGTGATGCTGGTCCTCACTGCCTCCTGGAACCCCTTCAAATGCCCCACACAATTTGGCCCTCTCTGCTTTCCTGCGCACTCTAGCCTCAAAAGCACCTTTTTTCACTTTCGGCGCCCTCCGGAGCAAAAAAGACAAACGTCCAGCTTTTGCTGCCACAGCAAAGGTGCCAGCGGGGAAAAGTCATGCTGGTCCTCACTGCCTCCTGGAACCCCTTCCAATGCCCCAGACAATTTGGCCCTCTCTGCTTTCCTGCGCACTCTAGCCTCAAAAGCACCTTTTTTCACTTTCGGCGCCCCCCAGAGGAAAAAAGACAAACGTCCAGCTTTTGCTGCCACAGCAAAGGTGCCAGCGGGGAAAAGTGATGCTGGTCCTCACTGCCTCCTGGAACCCCTTCAAATGCCCCAGACAATTTGGCCCTCTCTGCTTTCCTGCGCACTCTAGCCTCAAAAGCACCTTTTTTCACTATCAGCGCTGTTTGGAGCAAAGAAGACAAACGTCCAGCTTTTGCTGCCACAGCAAAGGTGCCAGCGGGGAAAAGTGATGCTGGTCCTCACTGCCTCCTGGAACCCCTTCAAATGCCCCAGACAATTTGGCCCTCTGCTTTACTGCGCACTCTAGCCTCAAAAGCACCTTTTTTCACTTTCGGCGCCCTCCGGAGGAAAAAAGACAAACGTCCAGCTTTTGCTGCCACAGCAAAGGTGCCAGCGGGGAAAAGTCATGCTGGTCCTCACTGCCTCCTGGAACCCCTTCAAATGCCCCAGACAATTTGGCCCTCTCTGCTTTCCTGCGCACTCTAGCCTCAAAAGCACCTTTTTTCACTTTCGGCGCCCTCCGGAGCAAAAAAGACAAACGTCCAGCTTTTGCTGCCACAGCAAAGGTGCCAGCGGGGAAAAGTGATGCTGGTCCTCACTGCCTCCTGGAACCCCTTCAAATGCCCCAGACAATTTGGCCCTCTCTGCTTTCCTGCGCACTCTAGCCTCAAAAGCACCTTTTTTCACTTTCGGCGCCCCCCAGAGGAAAAAAGACAAACGTCCAGCTTTTGCTGCCACAGCAAAGGTGCCAGCGGGGAAAAGTGATGCTGGTCCTCACTGCCTCCTGGAACCCCTTCAAATGCCCCAGACAATTTGGCCCTCTCTGCTTTCCTGCGGAATCTAGCCTCAAAAGCACCTTTTTTCACTTTCGGCGCCCCCCAGAGGAAAAAAGACAAACGTCCAGCTTTTGCTGCCACAGCAAAGGTGCCAGCGGGGAAAAGTGATGCTGGTCCTCACTGCCTCCTGGAACCCCTTCAAATGCCCCACACAATTTGGCCCTCTCTGCTTTCCTGCGCACTCTAGCCTCAAAAGCACCTTTTTTCACTTTCGGCGCCCTCCGGAGCAAAAAAGACAAACGTCCAGCTTTTGCTGCCACAGCAAAGGTGCCAGCGGGGAAAAGTCATGCTGGTCCTCACTGCCTCCTGGAACCCCTTCCAATGCCCCAGACAATTTGGCCCTCTCTGCTTTCCTGCGCACTCTAGCCTCAAAAGCACCTTTTTTCACTTTCGGCGCCCCCCAGAGGAAAAAAGACAAACGTCCAGCTTTTGCTGCCACAGCAAAGGTGCCAGCGGGGAAAAGTGATGCTGGTCCTCACTGCCTCCTGGAACCCCTTCAAATGCCCCAGACAATTTGGCCCTCTCTGCTTTCCTGCGCACTCTAGCCTCAAAAGCACCTTTTTTTCACTATTAGCGCCCTCCGGAGGAAAAAAGACAAACGTCCAGCTTTTGCTGCCACAGCAAAGGTGCCAGCGGGGAAAAGTGATGCTGGTCCTCACTGCCTCCTGGAACCCCTTCAAATGCCCCAGACAATTTGGCCCTCTCTGCTTTCCTGCGCACTCTAGCCTCAAAAGCACCTTTTTTCACTTTCGGCGCCCCCCAGAGGAAAAAAGACAAACGTCCAGCTTTTGCTGCCACAGCAAAGGTGCCAGCGGGGAAAAGTGATGCTGGTCCTCACTGCCTCCTGGAACCCCTTCAAATGCCCCAGACAATTTGGCCCTCTCTGCTTTCCTGCGCACTCTAGCCTCAAAAGCACCTTTTTTCACTTTCGGCGCCCCCCAGAGGAAAAAAGACAAACGTCCAGCTTTTGCTGCCACAGCAAAGGTGCCAGCGGGGAAAAGTGATGCTGGTCCTCACTGCCTCCTGGAACCCCGTCAAATGCCCAAGACAATTTGGCCCTCTCTGCTTTCCTGCGCACTCTAGCCTCAAAAACACCGGTTTTCACTTTCAGCGCTGTTTGGAGCAAAAAAGACAAACGTCCAGCTTTTGCTGCCACAGCAAAGGTGCCAGCGGGGAAAAGTGATGCTGGTCCTCACTGCCTCCTGGAACCCCTTCAAATGCCCCAGACAATTTGGCCCTCTCTGCTTTCCTGCGCACTCTAGCCTCAAAAGCACCTTTTTTCACTTTCGGCGCCCTCCGGAGCAAAAAAGACAAACGTCCAGCTTTTGCTGCCACAGCAAAGGTGCCAGCGGGGAAAAGTGATGCTGGTCCTCACTGCCTCCTGGAACCCCTTCAAATGCCCCACACAATTTGGCCCTCTCTGCTTTCCTGCGCACTCTAGCCTCAAAAGCACCTATTTCACTTTCGGCGCCCTCCGGAGGAAAAAAGACAAACGTCCAGCTTTTGCTGCCACAGCAAAGGTGCCAGCGGGGAAAAGTGATGCTGGTCCTCACTGCCTCCTGGAACCCCTTCAAATGCCCCACACAATTTGGCCCTCTCTGCTTTCCTGCGCACTCTAGCCTCAAAAGCACCTTTTTTCACTTTCGGCGCCCCCCAGAGGAAAAAAGACAAACGTCCAGCTTTTGCTGCCACAGCAAAGGTGCCAGCGGGGAAAAGTGATGCTGGTCCTCACTGCCTCCTGGAACCCCTTCAAATGCCCCAGACAATTTGGCCCTCTCTGCTTTCCTGCGCACTCTAGCCTCAAAAGCACCTTTTTTCACTTTCGGCGCCCCCCAGAAGAAAAAAAAAAAACGTCTAGCTTTTGCTGCCACAGCAAAGGTGCCAGCGGGGAAAAGTGATGCTGGTCCTCACTGCCTCCTGGAACCCCTTCAAATGCCCCAGACAATTTGGCCCTCTCTGCTTTCCTGCGCACTCTAGCCTCAAAAGCACCTTTTTTCACTTTTGGCGCCCTCCGGAGGAAAAAAGACAAACGTCCAGCTTTTGCTGCCACAGCAAAGGTGCCAGCGGGGAAAAGTGATGCTGGTCCTCACTGCCTCCTGGAACCCCTTCAAATGCCCCAGACAATTTGGCCCTCTCTGCTTTCCTGCGGACTCTAGCCTCAAAAGCACCTTTTTTCACTTTCGGCGCCCCCCAGAGGAAAAAAGACAAACGTCCAGCTTTTGCTGCCACAGCAAAGGTGCCAGCGGGGAAAAGTGATGCTGGTCCTCACTGCCTCCTGGAACCCCTTCAAATGCCCCAGACAATTTGGCCCTCTCTGCTTTCCTGCGCACTCTAGCCTCAAAAGCACCTTTTTTCACTATCAGCGCCCTCCGGAGGAAAAAAGACAAACGTCCAGCTTTTGCTGCCACAGCAAAGGTGCCAGCGGGGAAAAGTGATGCTGGTCCTCACTGCCTCCTGGAACCCCTTCAAATGCCCCAGACAATTTGGCCCTCTCTGCTTTCCTGCGCACTCTAGCCTCAAAAGCACCTTTTTTCACTTTCGGCGCCCCCCAGAGGAAAAAAGACAAACGTCCAGCTTTTGCTGCCACAGCAAAGGTGCCAGCGGGGAAAAGTGATGCTGGTCCTCACTGCCTCCTGGAACCCCTTCAAATGCCCCACACAATTTGGCCCTCTCTGCTTTCCTGCGCACTCTAGCCTCAAAAGCACCTTTTTTCACTTTCGGCGCCCTCCGGAGCAAAAAAGACAAACGTCCAGCTTTTGCTGCCACAGCAAAGGTGCCAGCGGGGAAAAGTGATGCTGGTCCTCACTGCCTCCTGGAACCCCTTCAAATGCCCCAGACAATTTGGCCCTCTCTGCTTTCCTGCGCACTCTAGCCTCAAAAGCACCTTTTTTCACTTTCGGCGCCCCCCAGAGGAAAAAAGACAAACGTCCAGCTTTTGCTGCCACAGCAAAGGTGCCAGCGGGGAAAAGTGATGCTGGTCCTCACTGCCTCCTGGAACCCCTTCAAATGCCCCAGACAATTTGGCCCTCTCTGCTTTCCTGCGGAATCTAGCCTCAAAAGCACCTTTTTTCACTTTCGGCGCCCCCCAGAGGAAAAAAGACAAACGTCCAGCTTTTGCTGCCACAGCAAAGGTGCCAGCGGGGAAAAGTGTGGTTGGTCCTCACTGCCTCCTGGAACCCCTTCAAATGCCCCACACAATTTGGCCCTCTCTGCTTTCCTGCGCACTCTAGCCTCAAAAGCACCTTTTTTCACTATCAGCGCTGTTTGGAGCAAAGAAGACAAACGTCCAGCTTTTGCTGCCACAGCAAAGGTGCCAGCGGGGAAAAGTGATGCTGGTCCTCACTGCCTCCTAGAACCCCTTCAAATGCCCCAGACAATTTGGCCCTCTCTGCTTTCCTGCGCACTCTAGCCTCAAAAGCACCTTTTTTCACTTTCGGCACCCCCCAGAAGAAAAAAAAAAAACGTCCAGCTTTTGCTGCCACAGCAAAGGTGCCAGCGGGGAAAAGTGATGCTGGTCCTCACTGCCTCCTGGAACCCCTTCAAATTCCCCACACAATTTGGCCCTCTCTGCTTTCCTGCGCACTCTAGCCTCAAAAGCACCTTTTTTCACTTTCGGCGCCCCCTAGAGGAAAAAAGACAAACGTCCAGCTTTTGCTGCCACAGCAAAGGTGCCAGCGGGGAAAAGTGATGCTGGTCCTCACTGCCTCCTGGAACCCCTTCAAATGCCCCAGACAATTTGGCCCTCTCTGCTTTCCTGCGCACTCTAGCCTCAAAAGCACCTTTTTTTCACTATCAGCGCCCTCCGGAGGAAAAAAGACAAACGTCCAGCTTTTGCTGCCACAGCAAAGGTGCCAGCGGGGAAAAGTGATGCTGGTCCTCACTGCCTCCTGGAACCCCTTCAAATGCCCCAGACAATTTGGCCCTCTCTGCTTTCCTGCGCACTCTAGCCTCAAAAGCACCTTTTTTCACTTTCGGCGCCCCCCAGAGGAAAAAAGACAAACGTCCAGCTTTTGCTGCCACAGCAAAGGTGCCAGCGGGGAAAAGTGATGCTGGTCCTCACTGCCTCCTGGAACCCCTTCAAATGCCCCAGACAATTTGGCCCTCTCTGCTTTCCTGCGCACTCTAGCCTCAAAAGCACCTTTTTTCACTTTCGGCGCCCCCCAGAGGAAAAAAGACAAACGTCCAGCTTTTGCTGCCACAGCAAAGGTGCCAGCGGGGAAAAGTGATGCTGGTCCTCACTGCCTCCTGGAACCCCTTCAAATGCCCCAGACAATTTGGCCCTCTCTGCTTTCCTGCGCACTCTAGCCTCAAAAACACCGGTTTTCACTTTCAGCGCTGTTTGGAGCAAAAAAGACAAACGTCCAGCTTTTGCTGCCACAGCAAAGGTGCCAGCGGGGAAAAGTGATGCTGGTCCTCACTGCCTCCTGGAACCCCTTCAAATGCCCCAGACAATTTGGCCCTCTCTGCTTTCCTGTGCACTCTAGCCTCAAAAACACCGGTTTTCACTTTCGGCGCCCCCCAGAGGAAAAAAGACAAACGTCCAGCTTTTGCTGCCACAGCAAAGGTGCCAGCGGGGAAAAGTGATGCTGGTCCTCACTGCCTCCTGGAACCCCTTCAAATGCCCCACACAATTTGGCCCTCTCTGCTTTCCTGCGCACTCTAGCCTCAAAAGCACCTATTTCACTTTCGGCGCCCTCCGGAGCAAAAAAGACAAACGTCCAGCTTTTGCTGCCACAGCAAAGGTGCCAGCGGGGAAAAGTGATGCTGGTCCTCACTGCCTCCTGGAACCCCTTCAAATGCCCCAGACAATTTGGCCCTCTCTGCTTTCCTGCGCACTCTAGCCTCAAAAGCACCTTTTTTCACTTTCGGCGCCCCCCAGAAGAAAAAAGACAAACGTCCAGCTTTTGCTGCCACAGCAAAGGTGCCAGCGGGGAAAAGTGATGCTGGTCCTCACTGCCTCCTGGAACCCCTTCAAATGCCCCAGACAATTTGGCCCTCTCTGCTTTCCTGCGCACTCTAGCCTCAAAAGCACCTTTTTTCACTTTTGGCGCCCTCCGGAGGAAAAAAGACAAACGTCCAGCTTTTGCTGCCACAGCAAAGGTGCCAGCGGGGAAAAGTGATGCTGGTCCTCACTGCCTCCTGGAACCCCTTCAAATGCCCCAGACAATTTGGCCCTCTCTGCTTTCCTGCGCACTCTAGCCTCAAAAGCACCTTTTTTCACTTTCGGCGCCCCCCAGAGGAAAAAAGACAAACGTCCAGCTTTTGCTGCCACAGCAAAGGTGCCAGCGGGGAAAAGTGATGCTGGTCCTCACTGCCTCCTGGAACCCCTTCAAATGCCCCAGACAATTTGGCCCTCTCTGCTTTCCTGCGCACTCTAGCCTCAAAAGCACCTTTTTTCACTATCAGCGCCCTCCGGAGGAAAAAAGACAAACGTCCAGCTTTTGCTGCCACAGCAAAGGTGCCAGCGGGGAAAAGTGATGCTGGTCCTCACTGCCTCCTGGAACCCCGTCAAATGCCCCAGACAATTTGGCCCTCTCTGCTTTCCTGCGCACTCTAGCCTCAAAAACACCGGTTTTCACTTTCAGCGCTGTTTGGAGCAAAAAAGACAAACGTCCAGCTTTTGCTGCCACAGCAAAGGTGCCAGCGGGGAAAAGTGATGCTGGTCCTCACTGCCTCCTGGAACCCCTTCAAATGCCCCAGACAATTTGGCCCTCTCTGCTTTCCTGCGCACTCTAGCCTCAAAAACACCGGTTTTCACTTTCGGCGCCCCCCAGAGGAAAAAAGACAAACGTCCAGCTTTTGCTGCCACAGCAAAGGTGCCAGCGGGGAAAAGTGATGCTGGTCCTCACTGCCTCCTGGAACCCCTTCAAATGCCCCAGACAATTTGGCCCTCTCTACTTTCCTGCGCACTCTAGCCTCAAAAACACCGGATTTCACTTTCGGCGCCCTCCGGAGTAAAAAAGACAAACGTCCAGCTTTTGCTGCCACAGCAAAGGTGCCAGCGGGGAAAAGTCATGCTGGTCCTCACTGCCTCCTGGAACCCCTTCAAATGCCCCAGACAATTTGGCCCTCTCTGCTTTCCTGCGCACTCTAGCCTCAAAAGCACCTTTTTTCACTTTCGGCGCCCCCCAGAGGAAAAAAGACAAACGTCCAGCTTTTGCTGCCACAGCAAAGGTGCCAGCGGGGAAAAGTGATGCTGGTCCTCACTGCCTCCTGGAACCCCTTCAAATGCCCCAGACAATTTGGCCCTCTCTGCTTTCCTGCGCACTCTAGCCTCAAAAACACCGGTTTTCACTTTCGGCGCCCCCCAGAGGAAAAAAGACAAACGTCCAGCTTTTGCTGCCACAGCAAAGGTGCCAGCGGGGAAAAGTGATGCTGGTCCTCACTGCCTCCTGGAACCCCTTCAAATGCCCCAGACAATTTGGCCCTCTGCTTTACTGCGCACTCTAGCCTCAAAAGCACCTTTTTTCACTTTCGGCGCCCTCCGGAGGAAAAAAGACAAACGTCCAGCTTTTGCTGCCACAGCAAAGGCGCCAGCGGGGAAAAGTCATGCTGGTCCTCACTGCCTCCTGGAACCCCTTCAAATGCCCCAGACAATTTGGCCCTCTCTGCTTTCCTGCGCACTCTAGCCTCAAAAGCACCTTTTTTCACTTTCGGCGCCCTCCGGAGCAAAAAAGACAAACGTCCAGCTTTTGCTGCCACAGCAAAGGTGCCAGCGGGGAAAAGTGATGCTGGTCCTCACTGCCTCCTGGAACCCCTTCAAATGCCCCAGACAATTTGGCCCTCTCTGCTTTCCTGCGCACTCTAGCCTCAAAAGCACCTTTTTTCACTTTCGGCGCCCCCCAGAGGAAAAAAGACAAACGTCCAGCTTTTGCTGCCACAGCAAAGGTGCCAGCGGGGAAAAGTGATGCTGGTCCTCACTGCCTCCTGGAACCCCTTCAAATGCCCCAGACAATTTGGCCCTCTCTGCTTTCCTGCGGAATCTAGCCTCAAAAGCACCTTTTTCACTTTCGGCGCCCCCCAGAGGAAAAAAGACAAACGTCCAGCTTTTGCTGCCACAGCAAAGGTGCCAGCGGGGAAAAGTGTGGTTGGTCCTCACTGCCTCCTGGAACCCCTTCAAATGCCCCAGACAATTTGGCCCTCTCTGCTTTCCTGTGCACTCTAGCCTCAAAAGCACCTTTTTTCACTATCAGCGCTGTTTGGAGCAAAGAAGACAAACGTCCAGCTTTTGCTGCCACAGCAAAGGTGCCAGCGGGGAAAAGTGATGCTGGTCCTCACTGCCTCCTAGAACCCCTTCAAATGCCCCACACAATTTGGCCCTCTCTGCTTTCCTGCGCACTCTAGCCTCAAAAGCACCTTTTTTCACTTTCGGCGCCCCCCAGAAGAAAAAAAAAAAACGTCCAGCTTTTGCTGCCACAGCAAAGGTGCCAGCGGGGAAAAGTGATGCTGGTCCTCACTGCCTCCTGGAACCCCTTCAAATGCCCCAGACAATTTGGCCCTCTCTGCTTTCCTGCGCACTCTAGCCTCAAAAACACCGGTTTTCACTTTCGGCGCCCCCCAGAGGAAAAAAGACAAACGTCCAGCTTTTGCTGCCACAGCAAAGGTGCCAGCGGGGAAAAGTCATGCTGGTCCTCACTGCCTCCTGGAACCCCTTCAAATGCCCCACACAATTTGGCCCTCTCTGCTTTCCTGCGCACTCTAGCCTCAAAAGCACCTTTTTTCACTTTCGGCGCCCCCCAGAGGAAAAAAGACAAACGTCCAGCTTTTGCTGCCACAGCAAAGGTGCCAGCGGGGAAAAGTGATGCTGGTCCTCACTGCCTCCTGGAACCCCTTCAAATGCCCCAGACAATTTGGCCCTCTCTGCTTTCCTGCGCACTCTAGCCTCAAAAACACCGGTTTTCACTTTCGGCGCCCCCCAGAGGAAAAAAGACAAACGTCCAGCTTTTGCTGCCACAGCAAAGGTGCCAGCGGGGAAAAGTGATGCTGGTCCTCACTGCCTCCTGGAACCCCTTCAAATGCCCCAGACAATTTGGCCCTCTGCTTTACTGCGCACTCTAGCCTCAAAAGCACCTTTTTTCACTTTCGGCGCCCTCCGGAGGAAAAAAGACAAACGTCCAGCTTTTGCTGCCACAGCAAAGGCGCCAGCGGGGAAAAGTCATGCTGGTCCTCACTGCCTCCTGGAACCCCTTCAAATGCCCCAGACAATTTGGCCCTCTCTGCTTTCCTGCGCACTCTAGCCTCAAAAGCACCTTTTTTCACTTTCGGCGCCCTCCGGAGCAAAAAAGACAAACGTCCAGCTTTTGCTGCCACAGCAAAGGTGCCAGCGGGGAAAAGTCATGCTGGTCCTCACTGCCTCCTGGAACCCCTTCAAATGCCCCAGACAATTTGGCCCTCTCTGCTTTCCTGCGCACTCTAGCCTCAAAAGCACCTTTTTTCACTTTCGGCGCCCCCCAGAGGAAAAAAGACAAACGTCCAGCTTTTGCTGCCACAGCAAAGGTGCCAGCGGGGAAAAGTGATGCTGGTCCTCACTGCCTCCTGGAACCCCTTCAAATGCCCCAGACAATTTGGCCCTCTCTGCTTTCCTGCGGAATCTAGCCTCAAAAGCACCTTTTTTCACTTTCGGCGCCCCCCAGAGGAAAAAAGACAAACGTCCAGCTTTTGCTGCCACAGCAAAGGTGCCAGCGGGGAAAAGTGTGGTTGGTCCTCACTGCCTCCTGGAACCCCTTCAAATGCCCCAGACAATTTGGCCCTCTCTGCTTTCCTGCGGAATCTAGCCTCAAAAGCACCTTTTTTCACTATCAGCGCTGTTTGGAGCAAAGAAGACAAACGTCCAGCTTTTGCTGCCACAGCAAAGGTGCCAGCGGGGAAAAGTGATGCTGGTCCTCACTGCCTCCTAGAACCCCTTCAAATGCCCCAGACAATTTGGCCCTCTCTGCTTTCCTGCGCACTCTAGCCTCAAAAGCACCTTTTTTCACTTTCGGCGCCCCCCAGAAGAAAAAAAAAAAACGTCCAGCTTTTGCTGCCACAGCAAAGGTGCCAGCGGGGAAAAGTGATGCTGGTCCTCACTGCCTCCTGGAACCCCTTCAAATGCCCCAGACAATTTGGCCCTCTCTGCTTTCCTGCGCACTCTAGCCTCAAAAACACCGGTTTTCACTTTCGGCGCCCCCCAGAGGAAAAAAGACAAACGTCCAGCTTTTGCTGCCACAGCAAAGGTGCCAGCGGGGAAAAGTGATGCTGGTCCTCACTGCCTCCTGGAACCCCTTCAAATGCCCCACACAATTTGGCCCTCTCTGCTTTCCTGCGCACTCTAGCCTCAAAAGCACCTTTTTTCACTTTCGGCGCCCTCCGGAGGAAAAAAGACAAACGTCCAGCTTTTGCTGCCACAGCAAAGGTGCCAGCGGGGAAAAGTGATGCTGGTCCTCACTGCCTCCTGGAACCCCTTCAAATGCCCCAGACAATTTGGCCCTCTCTGCTTTCCTGCGCACTCTAGCCTCAAAAGCACCTTTTTTCACTTTCGGCGCCCCCCAGAGGAAAAAAGACAAACGTCCAGCTTTTGCTGCCACAGCAAAGGTGCCAGCGGGGAAAAGTGATGCTGGTCCTCACTGCCTCCTGGAATCCCTTCAAATGCCCCAGACAATTTGGCCCTCTCTGCTTTCCTGCGCACTCTAGCCTCAAAAGCACCTTTTTTCACTTTCGGCGCCCCCCAGAGGAAAAAAGACAAACGTCCAGCTTTTGCTGCCACAGCAAAGGTGCCAGCGGGGAAAAGTGATGCTGGTCCTCACTGCCTCCTGGAACCCCTTCAAATGCCCCAGACAATTTGGCCCTCTCTGCTTTCCTGCGCACTCTAGCCTCAAAAGCACCTTTTTTCACTTTCGGCGCCCTCCGGAGCAAAAAAGACAAACGTCCAGCTTTTGCTGCCACAGCAAAGGTGCCAGCGGGGAAAAGTGATGCTGGTCCTCACTGCCTCCTGGAACCCCGTCAAATGCCCCAGACAATTTGGCCCTCTCTGCTTTCCTGCGCACTCTAGCCTCAAAAGCACCTATTTCACTTTCGGCGCCCTCCGGAGGAAAAAAGACAAACGTCCAGCTTTTGCTGCCACAGCAAAGGTGCCAGCGGGGAAAAGTCATGCTGGTCCTCACTGCCTCCTGGAACCCCTTCAAATGCCCCAGACAATTTGGCCCTCTCTGCTTTCCTGCGCACTCTAGCCTCAAAAGCACCTTTTTTCACTTTCGGCGCCCCCCAGAGGAAAAAAGACAAACGTCCAGCTTTTGCTGCCACAGCAAAGGTGCCAGCGGGGAAAAGTGATGCTGGTCCTCACTGCCTCCTGGAACCCCTTCAAATGCCCCAGACAATTTGGCCCTCTCTGCTTTCCTGCGGAATCTAGCCTCAAAAGCACCTTTTTTCACTTTCGGCGCCCCCCAGAGGAAAAAAGACAAACGTCCAGCTTTTGCTGCCACAGCAAAGGTGCCAGCGGGGAAAAGTGTGGTTGGTCCTCACTGCCTCCTGGAACCCCTTCAAATGCCCCAGACAATTTGGCCCTCTCTGCTTTCCTGCGGAATCTAGCCTCAAAAGCACCTTTTTTCACTATCAGCGCTGTTTGGAGCAAAGAAGACAAACGTCCAGCTTTTGCTGCCACAGCAAAGGTGCCAGCGGGGAAAAGTGATGCTGGTCCTCACTGCCTCCTAGAACCCCTTCAAATGCCCCAGACAATTTGGCCCTCTCTGCTTTCCTGCGCACTCTAGCCTCAAAAGCACCTTTTTTCACTTTCGGCGCCCCCCAGAAGAAAAAAAAAAAACGTCCAGCTTTTGCTGCCACAGCAAAGGTGCCAGCGGGGAAAAGTGATGCTGGTCCTCACTGCCTCCTGGAACCCCTTCAAATGCCCCAGACAATTTGGCCCTCTCTGCTTTCCTGCGCACTCTAGCCTCAAAAACACCGGTTTTCACTTTCGGCGCCCCCCAGAGGAAAAAAGACAAACGTCCAGCTTTTGCTGCCACAGCAAAGGTGCCAGCGGGGAAAAGTGATGCTGGTCCTCACTGCCTCCTGGAACCCCTTCAAATGCCCCACACAATTTGGCCCTCTCTGCTTTCCTGCGCACTCTAGCCTCAAAAGCACCTTTTTTCACTTTCGGCGCCCTCCGGAGGAAAAAAGACAAACGTCCAGCTTTTGCTGCCACAGCAAAGGTGCCAGCGGGGAAAAGTGATGCTGGTCCTCACTGCCTCCTGGAACCCCTTCAAATGCCCCAGACAATTTGGCCCTCTCTGCTTTCCTGCGCACTCTAGCCTCAAAAGCACCTTTTTTCACTTTCGGCGCCCCCCAGAGGAAAAAAGACAAACGTCCAGCTTTTGCTGCCACAGCAAAGGTGCCAGCGGGGAAAAGTGATGCTGGTCCTCACTGCCTCCTGGAATCCCTTCAAATGCCCCAGACAATTTGGCCCTCTCTGCTTTCCTGCGCACTCTAGCCTCAAAAGCACCTTTTTTCACTTTCGGCGCCCCCCAGAGGAAAAAAGACAAACGTCCAGCTTTTGCTGCCACAGCAAAGGTGCCAGCGGGGAAAAGTGATGCTGGTCCTCACTGCCTCCTGGAACCCCTTCAAATGCCCCAGACAATTTGGCCCTCTCTGCTTTCCTGCGCACTCTAGCCTCAAAAGCACCTTTTTTCACTTTCGGCGCCCTCCGGAGCAAAAAAGACAAACGTCCAGCTTTTGCTGCCACAGCAAAGGTGCCAGCGGGGAAAAGTGATGCTGGTCCTCACTGCCTCCTGGAACCCCGTCAAATGCCCCAGACAATTTGGCCCTCTCTGCTTTCCTGCGCACTCTAGCCTCAAAAGCACCTATTTCACTTTCGGCGCCCTCCGGAGGAAAAAAGACAAACGTCCAGCTTTTGCTGCCACAGCAAAGGTGCCAGCGGGGAAAAGTGATGCTGGTCCTCACTGCCTCCTGGAACCCCTTCAAATGCCCCAGACAATTTGGCCCTCTCTGCTTTCCTGCGCACTCTAGCCTCAAAAGCACCTTTTTTCACTTTCGGCGCCCCCCAGAGGAAAAAAGACAAACGTCCAGCTTTTGCTGCCACAGCAAAGGTGCCAGCGGGGAAAAGTGATGCTGGTCCTCACTGCCTCCTGGAACCCCTTCAAATGCCCCAGACAATTTGGCCCTCTCTGCTTTCCTGCGCACTCTAGCCTCAAAAGCACCTTTTTTCACTTTCGGCGCCCCCCAGAGGAAAAAAGACAAACGTCCAGCTTTTGCTGCCACAGCAAAGGTGCCAGCGGGGAAAAGTGATGCTGGTCCTCACTGCCTCCTGGAACCCCGTCAAATGCCCCAGACAATTTGGCCCTCTCTGCTTTCCTGCGCACTCTAGCCTCAAAAACACCGGTTTTCACTTTCAGCGCTGTTTGGAGCAAAAAAGACAAACGTCCAGCTTTTGCTGCCACAGCAAAGGTGCCAGCGGGGAAAAGTGATGCTGGTCCTCACTGCCTCCTGGAACCCCTTCAAATGCCCCAGACAATTTGGCCCTCTCTGCTTTCCTGTGCACTCTAGCCTCAAAAACACCGGTTTTCACTTTCGGCGCCCCCCAGAGGAAAAAAGACAAACGTCCAGCTTTTGCTGCCACAGCAAAGGTGCCAGCGGGGAAAAGTGATGCTGGTCCTCACTGCCTCCTGGAACCCCTTCAAATGCCCCAGACAATTTGGCCCTCTCTGCTTTCCTGCGCACTCTAGCCTCAAAAGCACCTTTTTTCACTTTCGGCGCCCTCCGGAGGAAAAAAGACAAACGTCCAGCTTTTGCTGCCACAGCAAAGGTGCCAGCGGGGAAAAGTGATGCTGGTCCTCACTGCCTCCTGGAACCCCTTCAAATGCCCCACACAATTTGGCCCTCTCTGCTTTCCTGCGCACTCTAGCCTCAAAAGCACCTTTTTTCACTTTCGGCGCCCCCCAGAGGAAAAAAGACAAACGTCCAGCTTTTGCTGCCACAGCAAAGGTGCCAGCGGGGAAAAGTGATGCTGGTCCTCACTGCCTCCTGGAACCCCTTCAAATGCCCCAGACAATTTGGCCCTCTCTGCTTTCCTGCGCACTCTAGCCTCAAAAGCACCTTTTTTCACTTTCGGCGCCCCCCAGAGGAAAAAAGACAAACGTCCAGCTTTTGCTGCCACAGCAAAGGTGCCAGCGGGGAAAAGTGATGCTGGTCCTCACTGCCTCCTGGAACCCCGTCAAATGCCCCAGACAATTTGGCCCTCTCTGCTTTCCTGCGCACTCTAGCCTCAAAAACACCGGTTTTCACTTTCAGCGCTGTTTGGAGCAAAAAAGACAAACGTCCAGCTTTTGCTGCCACAGCAAAGGTGCCAGCGGGGAAAAGTGATGCTGGTCCTCACTGCCTCCTGGAACCCCTTCAAATGCCCCAGACAATTTGGCCCTCTCTGCTTTCCTGTGCACTCTAGCCTCAAAAACACCGGTTTTCACTTTCGGCGCCCCCCAGAGGAAAAAAGACAAACGTCCAGCTTTTGCTGCCACAGCAAAGGTGCCAGCGGGGAAAAGTGATGCTGGTCCTCACTGCCTCCTGGAACCCCTTCAAATGCCCCAGACAATTTGGCCCTCTCTGCTTTCCTGCGCACTCTAGCCTCAAAAGCACCTTTTTTCACTTTCGGCGCCCTCCGGAGGAAAAAAGACAAACGTCCAGCTTTTGCTGCCACAGCAAAGGTGCCAGCGGGGAAAAGTGATGCTGGTCCTCACTGCCTCCTGGAACCCCTTCAAATGCCCCACACAATTTGGCCCTCTCTGCTTTCCTGCGCACTCTAGCCTCAAAAGCACCTTTTTTCACTTTCGGCGCCCCCCAGAGGAAAAAAGACAAACGTCCAGCTTTTGCTGCCACAGCAAAGGTGCCAGCGGGGAAAAGTGATGCTGGTCCTCACTGCCTCCTGGAACCCCTTCAAATGCCCCAGACAATTTGGCCCTCTCTGCTTTCCTGCGCACTCTAGCCTCAAAAGCACCTTTTTTCACTTTCGGCGCCCCCCAGAGGAAAAAAGACAAACGTCCAGCTTTTGCTGCCACAGCAAAGGTGCCAGCGGGGAAAAGTGATGCTGGTCCTCACTGCCTCCTGGAACCCCTTCAAATGCCCCACACAATTTGGCCCTCTCTGCTTTCCTGCGCACTCTAGCCTCAAAAGCACCTTTTTTCACTATCAGCGCTGTTTGGAGCAAAGAAGACAAACGTCCAGCTTTTGCTGCCACAGCAAAGGTGCCAGCGGGGAAAAGTGATGCTGGTCCTCACTGCCTCCTAGAACCCCTTCAAATGCCCCAGACAATTTGGCCCTCTCTGCTTTCCTGCGCACTCTAGCCTCAAAAGCACCTTTTTTCACTTTCGGCGCCCCCCAGAAGAAAAAAAAAAAACGTCCAGCTTTTGCTGCCACAGCAAAGGTGCCAGCGGGGAAAAGTGATGCTGGTCCTCACTGCCTCCTGGAACCCCTTCAAATGCCCCAGACAATTTGGCCCTCTCTGCTTTCCTGCGCACTCTAGCCTCAAAAACACCGGTTTTCACTTTCGGCGCCCCCCAGAGGAAAAAAGACAAACGTCCAGCTTTTGCTGCCACAGCAAAGGTGCCAGCGGGGAAAAGTGATGCTGGTCCTCACTGCCTCCTGGAACCCCTTCAAATGCCCCACACAATTTGGCCCTCTCTGCTTTCCTGCGCACTCTAGCCTCAAAAGCACCTTTTTTCACTTTCGGCGCCCTCCGGAGGAAAAAAGACAAACGTCCAGCTTTTGCTGCCACAGCAAAGGTGCCAGCGGGGAAAAGTGATGCTGGTCCTCACTGCCTCCTGGAACCCCTTCAAATGCCCCAGACAATTTGGCCCTCTCTGCTTTCCTGCGCACTCTAGCCTCAAAAGCACCTTTTTTCACTTTCGGCGCCCCCCAGAGGAAAAAAGACAAACGTCCAGCTTTTGCTGCCACAGCAAAGGTGCCAGCGGGGAAAAGTCATGCTGGTCCTCACTGCCTCCTGGAATCCCTTCAAATGCCCCAGACAATTTGGCCCTCTCTGCTTTCCTGCGCACTCTAGCCTCAAAAGCACCTTTTTTCACTTTCGGCGCCCCCCAGAGGAAAAAAGACAAACGTCCAGCTTTTGCTGCCACAGCAAAGGTGCCAGCGGGGAAAAGTGATGCTGGTCCTCACTGCCTCCTGGAACCCCTTCAAATGCCCCAGACAATTTGGCCCTCTCTGCTTTCCTGCGCACTCTAGCCTCAAAAGCACCTTTTTTCACTTTCGGCGCCCTCCGGAGCAAAAAAGACAAACGTCCAGCTTTTGCTGCCACAGCAAAGGTGCCAGCGGGGAAAAGTGATGCTGGTCCTCACTGCCTCCTGGAACCCCTTCAAATGCCCCACACAATTTGGCCCTCTCTGCTTTCCTGCGCACTCTAGCCTCAAAAGCACCTATTTCACTTTCGGCGCCCTCCGGAGGAAAAAAGACAAACGTCCAGCTTTTGCTGCCACAGCAAAGGTGCCAGCGGGGAAAAGTGATGCTGGTCCTCACTGCCTCCTGGAACCCCTTCAAATGCCCCAGACAATTTGGCCCTCTCTGCTTTCCTGCGCACTCTAGCCTCAAAAGCACCTTTTTTCACTTTCGGCGCCCCCCAGAGGAAAAAAGACAAACGTCCAGCTTTTGCTGCCACAGCAAAGGTGCCAGCGGGGAAAAGTGATGCTGGTCCTCACTGCCTCCTGGAACCCCTTCAAATGCCCCAGACAATTTGGCCCTCTCTGCTTTCCTGCGCACTCTAGCCTCAAAAGCACCTTTTTTCACTTTCGGCGCCCCCCAGAGGAAAAAAGACAAACGTCCAGCTTTTGCTGCCACAGCAAAGGTGCCAGCGGGGAAAAGTGATGCTGGTCCTCACTGCCTCCTGGAACCCCGTCAAATGCCCCAGACAATTTGGCCCTCTCTGCTTTCCTGCGCACTCTAGCCTCAAAAACACCGGTTTTCACTTTCAGCGCTGTTTGGAGCAAAAAAGACAAACGTCCAGCTTTTGCTGCCACAGCAAAGGTGCCAGCGGGGAAAAGTGATGCTGGTCCTCACTGCCTCCTGGAACCCCTTCAAATGCCCCAGACAATTTGGCCCTCTCTGCTTTCCTGTGCACTCTAGCCTCAAAAACACCGGTTTTCACTTTCGGCGCCCCCCAGAGGAAAAAAGACAAACGTCCAGCTTTTGCTGCCACAGCAAAGGTGCCAGCGGGGAAAAGTGATGCTGGTCCTCACTGCCTCCTGGAACCCCTTCAAATGCCCCAGACAATTTGGCCCTCTCTGCTTTCCTGCGCACTCTAGCCTCAAAAGCACCTTTTTTCACTTTCGGCGCCCTCCGGAGGAAAAAAGACAAACGTCCAGCTTTTGCTGCCACAGCAAAGGTGCCAGCGGGGAAAAGTGATGCTGGTCCTCACTGCCTCCTGGAACCCCTTCAAATGCCCCACACAATTTGGCCCTCTCTGCTTTCCTGCGCACTCTAGCCTCAAAAGCACCTTTTTTCACTTTCGGCGCCCCCCAGAGGAAAAAAGACAAACGTCCAGCTTTTGCTGCCACAGCAAAGGTGCCAGCGGGGAAAAGTGATGCTGGTCCTCACTGCCTCCTGGAACCCCTTCAAATGCCCCAGACAATTTGGCCCTCTCTGCTTTCCTGCGCACTCTAGCCTCAAAAGCACCTTTTTTCACTTTCGGCGCCCCCCAGAGGAAAAAAGACAAACGTCCAGCTTTTGCTGCCACAGCAAAGGTGCCAGCGGGGAAAAGTGATGCTGGTCCTCACTGCCTCCTGGAACCCCTTCAAATGCCCCAGACAATTTGGCCCTCTCTGCTTTCCTGCGCACTCTAGCCTCAAAAACACCGGTTTTCACTTTCAGCGCTGTTTGGAGCAAAAAAGACAAACGTCCAGCTTTTGCTGCCACAGCAAAGGTGCCAGCGGGGAAAAGTGATGCTGGTCCTCACTGCCTCCTGGAACCCCTTCAAATGCCCCAGACAATTTGGCCCTCTCTGCTTTCCTGTGCACTCTAGCCTCAAAAACACCGGTTTTCACTTTCGGCGCCCCCCAGAGGAAAAAAGACAAACGTCCAGCTTTTGCTGCCACAGCAAAGGTGCCAGCGGGGAAAAGTGATGCTGGTCCTCACTGCCTCCTGGAACCCCTTCAAATGCCCCAGACAATTTGGCCCTCTCTGCTTTCCTGCGCACTCTAGCCTCAAAAGCACCTTTTTTCACTTTCGGCGCCCTCCGGAGGAAAAAAGACAAACGTCCAGCTTTTGCTGCCACAGCAAAGGTGCCAGCGGGGAAAAGTGATGCTGGTCCTCACTGCCTCCTGGAACCCCTTCAAATGCCCCACACAATTTGGCCCTCTCTGCTTTCCTGCGCACTCTAGCCTCAAAAGCACCTTTTTTCACTTTCGGCGCCCCCCAGAGGAAAAAAGACAAACGTCCAGCTTTTGCTGCCACAGCAAAGGTGCCAGCGGGGAAAAGTGATGCTGGTCCTCACTGCCTCCTGGAACCCCTTCAAATGCCCCAGACAATTTGGCCCTCTCTGCTTTCCTGCGCACTCTAGCCTCAAAAGCACCTTTTTTCACTTTCGGCGCCCCCCAGAGGAAAAAAGACAAACGTCCAGCTTTTGCTGCCACAGCAAAGGTGCCAGCGGGGAAAAGTGTGGTTGGTCCTCACTGCCTCCTGGAACCCCTTCAAATGCCCCAGACAATTTGGCCCTCTCTGCTTTCCTGCGCACTCTAGCCTCAAAAGCACCTTTTTTCACTATCAGCGCTGTTTGGAGCAAAAAAGACAAACGTCCAGCTTTTGCTGCCACAGCAAAGGTGCCAGCGGGGAAAAGTGATGCTGGTCCTCACTGCCTCCTGGAACCCCTTCAAATGCCCCAGACAATTTGGCCCTCTCTGCTTTCCTGCGCACTCTAGCCTCAAAAGCACCTTTTTTAACTATCAGCGCTGTTTGGAGCAAAAAAGACAAACGTCCAGCTTTTGCTGCCACAGCAAAAGTGCCAGCGGGGAAAAGTGATGCTGGTCCTCACTGCCTCCTGGAACCCCTTCAAATGCCCCAGACAATTTGGCCCTCTGCTTTACTGCGCACTCTAGCCTCAAAAGCACCTTTTTTCACTTTCGGCGCTGTTTGGAGCAAAGAAGACAAACGTCCAGCTTTTGCTGCCACAGCAAAGGTGCCAGCGGGGAAAAGTGATGCTGGTCCTCACTGCCTCCTAGAACCCCTTCAAATGCCCCAGACAATTTGGCCCTCTCTGCTTTCCTGCGCACTCTAGCCTCAAAAGCACCTTTTTTCACTTTCGGCGCCCCCCAGAAGAAAAAAAAAAAACGTCCAGCTTTTGCTGCCACAGCAAAGGTGCCAGCGGGGAAAAGTGATGCTGGTCCTCACTGCCTCCTGGAACCCCTTCAAATGCCCCAGACAATTTGGCCCTCTCTGCTTTCCTGCGCACTCTAGCCTCAAAAACACCGGTTTTCACTTTCGGCGCCCCCCAGAGGAAAAAAGACAAACGTCCAGCTTTTGCTGCCACAGCAAAGGTGCCAGCGGGGAAAAGTGATGCTGGTCCTCACTGCCTCCTGGAACCCCTTCAAATGCCCCACACAATTTGGCCCTCTCTGCTTTCCTGCGCACTCTAGCCTCAAAAGCACCTTTTTTCACTTTCGGCGCCCTCCGGAGGAAAAAAGACAAACGTCCAGCTTTTGCTGCCACAGCAAAGGTGCCAGCGGGGAAAAGTGATGCTGGTCCTCACTGCCTCCTGGAACCCCTTCAAATGCCCCAGACAATTTGGCCCTCTCTGCTTTCCTGCGCACTCTAGCCTCAAAAGCACCTTTTTTCACTTTCGGCGCCCCCCAGAGGAAAAAAGACAAACGTCCAGCTTTTGCTGCCACAGCAAAGGTGCCAGCGGGGAAAAGTCATGCTGGTCCTCACTGCCTCCTGGAATCCCTTCAAATGCCCCAGACAATTTGGCCCTCTCTGCTTTCCTGCGCACTCTAGCCTCAAAAGCACCTTTTTTCACTTTCGGCGCCCCCCAGAGGAAAAAAGACAAACGTCCAGCTTTTGCTGCCACAGCAAAGGTGCCAGCGGGGAAAAGTGATGCTGGTCCTCACTGCCTCCTGGAACCCCTTCAAATGCCCCAGACAATTTGGCCCTCTCTGCTTTCCTGCGCACTCTAGCCTCAAAAGCACCTTTTTTCACTTTCGGCGCCCTCCGGAGCAAAAAAGACAAACGTCCAGCTTTTGCTGCCACAGCAAAGGTGCCAGCGGGGAAAAGTGATGCTGGTCCTCACTGCCTCCTGGAACCCCTTCAAATGCCCCACACAATTTGGCCCTCTCTGCTTTCCTGCGCACTCTAGCCTCAAAAGCACCTATTTCACTTTCGGCGCCCTCCGGAGGAAAAAAGACAAACGTCCAGCTTTTGCTGCCACAGCAAAGGTGCCAGCGGGGAAAAGTGATGCTGGTCCTCACTGCCTCCTGGAACCCCTTCAAATGCCCCAGACAATTTGGCCCTCTCTGCTTTCCTGCGCACTCTAGCCTCAAAAGCACCTTTTTTCACTTTCGGCGCCCCCCAGAGGAAAAAAGACAAACGTCCAGCTTTTGCTGCCACAGCAAAGGTGCCAGCGGGGAAAAGTGATGCTGGTCCTCACTGCCTCCTGGAACCCCTTCAAATGCCCCAGACAATTTGGCCCTCTCTGCTTTCCTGCGCACTCTAGCCTCAAAAGCACCTTTTTTCACTTTCGGCGCCCCCCAGAGGAAAAAAGACAAACGTCCAGCTTTTGCTGCCACAGCAAAGGTGCCAGCGGGGAAAAGTGATGCTGGTCCTCACTGCCTCCTGGAACCCCGTCAAATGCCCCAGACAATTTGGCCCTCTCTGCTTTCCTGCGCACTCTAGCCTCAAAAACACCGGTTTTCACTTTCAGCGCTGTTTGGAGCAAAAAAGACAAACGTCCAGCTTTTGCTGCCACAGCAAAGGTGCCAGCGGGGAAAAGTGATGCTGGTCCTCACTGCCTCCTGGAACCCCTTCAAATGCCCCAGACAATTTGGCCCTCTCTGCTTTCCTGTGCACTCTAGCCTCAAAAACACCGGTTTTCACTTTCGGCGCCCCCCAGAGGAAAAAAGACAAACGTCCAGCTTTTGCTGCCACAGCAAAGGTGCCAGCGGGGAAAAGTGATGCTGGTCCTCACTGCCTCCTGGAACCCCTTCAAATGCCCCAGACAATTTGGCCCTCTCTGCTTTCCTGCGCACTCTAGCCTCAAAAGCACCTTTTTTCACTTTCGGCGCCCTCCGGAGGAAAAAAGACAAACGTCCAGCTTTTGCTGCCACAGCAAAGGTGCCAGCGGGGAAAAGTGATGCTGGTCCTCACTGCCTCCTGGAACCCCTTCAAATGCCCCACACAATTTGGCCCTCTCTGCTTTCCTGCGCACTCTAGCCTCAAAAGCACCTTTTTTCACTTTCGGCGCCCCCCAGAGGAAAAAAGACAAACGTCCAGCTTTTGCTGCCACAGCAAAGGTGCCAGCGGGGAAAAGTGATGCTGGTCCTCACTGCCTCCTGGAACCCCTTCAAATGCCCCAGACAATTTGGCCCTCTCTGCTTTCCTGCGCACTCTAGCCTCAAAAGCACCTTTTTTCACTTTCGGCGCCCCCCAGAGGAAAAAAGACAAACGTCCAGCTTTTGCTGCCACAGCAAAGGTGCCAGCGGGGAAAAGTGATGCTGGTCCTCACTGCCTCCTGGAACCCCTTCAAATGCCCCAGACAATTTGGCCCTCTCTGCTTTCCTGCGCACTCTAGCCTCAAAAACACCGGTTTTCACTTTCAGCGCTGTTTGGAGCAAAAAAGACAAACGTCCAGCTTTTGCTGCCACAGCAAAGGTGCCAGCGGGGAAAAGTGATGCTGGTCCTCACTGCCTCCTGGAACCCCTTCAAATGCCCCAGACAATTTGGCCCTCTCTGCTTTCCTGTGCACTCTAGCCTCAAAAACACCGGTTTTCACTTTCGGCGCCCCCCAGAGGAAAAAAGACAAACGTCCAGCTTTTGCTGCCACAGCAAAGGTGCCAGCGGGGAAAAGTGATGCTGGTCCTCACTGCCTCCTGGAACCCCTTCAAATGCCCCAGACAATTTGGCCCTCTCTGCTTTCCTGCGCACTCTAGCCTCAAAAGCACCTTTTTTCACTTTCGGCGCCCTCCGGAGGAAAAAAGACAAACGTCCAGCTTTTGCTGCCACAGCAAAGGTGCCAGCGGGGAAAAGTGATGCTGGTCCTCACTGCCTCCTGGAACCCCTTCAAATGCCCCACACAATTTGGCCCTCTCTGCTTTCCTGCGCACTCTAGCCTCAAAAGCACCTTTTTTCACTTTCGGCGCCCCCCAGAGGAAAAAAGACAAACGTCCAGCTTTTGCTGCCACAGCAAAGGTGCCAGCGGGGAAAAGTGATGCTGGTCCTCACTGCCTCCTGGAACCCCTTCAAATGCCCCAGACAATTTGGCCCTCTCTGCTTTCCTGCGCACTCTAGCCTCAAAAGCACCTTTTTTCACTTTCGGCGCCCCCCAGAGGAAAAAAGACAAACGTCCAGCTTTTGCTGCCACAGCAAAGGTGCCAGCGGGGAAAAGTGTGGTTGGTCCTCACTGCCTCCTGGAACCCCTTCAAATGCCCCAGACAATTTGGCCCTCTCTGCTTTCCTGCGCACTCTAGCCTCAAAAGCACCTTTTTTCACTATCAGCGCTGTTTGGAGCAAAAAAGACAAACGTCCAGCTTTTGCTGCCACAGCAAAGGTGCCAGCGGGGAAAAGTGATGCTGGTCCTCACTGCCTCCTGGAACCCCTTCAAATGCCCCAGACAATTTGGCCCTCTCTGCTTTCCTGCGCACTCTAGCCTCAAAAGCACCTTTTTTAACTATCAGCGCTGTTTGGAGCAAAAAAGACAAACGTCCAGCTTTTGCTGCCACAGCAAAAGTGCCAGCGGGGAAAAGTGATGCTGGTCCTCACTGCCTCCTGGAACCCCTTCAAATGCCCCAGACAATTTGGCCCTCTGCTTTACTGCGCACTCTAGCCTCAAAAGCACCTTTTTTCACTTTCGGCGCCCTCCGGAGGAAAAAAGACAAACGTCCAGCTTTTGCTGCCACAGCAAAGGTGCCAGCGGGGAAAAGTCATGCTGGTCCTCACTGCCTCCTGGAACCCCTTCAAATGCCCCAGACAATTTGGCCCTCTCTGCTTTCCTGCGCACTCTAGCCTCAAAAGCACCTTTTTTCACTTTCGGCGCCCTCCGGAGCAAAAAAGACAAACGTCCAGCTTTTGCTGCCACAGCAAAGGTGCCAGCGGGGAAAAGTCATGCTGGTCCTCACTGCCTCCTGGAACCCCTTCAAATGCCCCAGACAATTTGGCCCTCTCTGCTTTCCTGCGCACTCTAGCCTCAAAAGCACCTTTTTTCACTTTCGGCGCCCCCCAGAGGAAAAAAGACAAACGTCCAGCTTTTGCTGCCACAGCAAAGGTGCCAGCGGGGAAAAGTGATGCTGGTCCTCACTGCCTCCTGGAACCCCTTCAAATGCCCCAGACAATTTGGCCCTCTCTGCTTTCCTGCGCACTCTAGCCTCAAAAGCACCTTTTTTCACTTTCGGCGCCCTCCGGAGCAAAAAAGACAAACGTCCAGCTTTTGCTGCCACAGCAAAGGTGCCAGCGGGGAAAAGTGATGCTGGTCCTCACTGCCTCCTGGAACCCCTTCAAATGCCCCACACAATTTGGCCCTCTCTGCTTTCCTGCGCACTCTAGCCTCAAAAGCACCTATTTCACTTTCGGCGCCCTCCGGAGGAAAAAAGACAAACGTCCAGCTTTTGCTGCCACAGCAAAGGTGCCAGCGGGGAAAAGTGATGCTGGTCCTCACTGCCTCCTGGAACCCCTTCAAATGCCCCAGACAATTTGGCCCTCTCTGCTTTCCTGCGCACTCTAGCCTCAAAAGCACCTTTTTTCACTTTCGGCGCCCCCCAGAGGAAAAAAGACAAACGTCCAGCTTTTGCTGCCACAGCAAAGGTGCCAGCGGGGAAAAGTGATGCTGGTCCTCACTGCCTCCTGGAACCCCTTCAAATGCCCCAGACAATTTGGCCCTCTCTGCTTTCCTGCGCACTCTAGCCTCAAAAGCACCTTTTTTCACTTTCGGCGCCCCCCAGAGGAAAAAAGACAAACGTCCAGCTTTTGCTGCCACAGCAAAGGTGCCAGCGGGGAAAAGTGATGCTGGTCCTCACTGCCTCCTGGAACCCCTTCAAATGCCCCAGACAATTTGGCCCTCTCTGCTTTCCTGCGCACTCTAGCCTCAAAAGCACCTTTTTTCACTTTCGGCGCCCTCCGGAGCAAAAAAGACAAACGTCCAGCTTTTGCTGCCACAGCAAAGGTGCCAGCGGGGAAAAGTGATGCTGGTCCTCACTGCCTCCTGGAACCCCTTCAAATGCCCCACACAATTTGGCCCTCTCTGCTTTCCTGCGCACTCTAGCCTCAAAAGCACCTATTTCACTTTCGGCGCCCTCCGGAGGAAAAAAGACAAACGTCCAGCTTTTGCTGCCACAGCAAAGGTGCCAGCGGGGAAAAGTGATGCTGGTCCTCACTGCCTCCTGGAACCCCTTCAAATGCCCCACACAATTTGGCCCTCTCTGCTTTCCTGCGCACTCTAGCCTCAAAAGCACCTTTTTTCACTTTCGGCGCCCCCCAGAGGAAAAAAGACAAACGTCCAGCTTTTGCTGCCACAGCAAAGGTGCCAGCGGGGAAAAGTGATGCTGGTCCTCACTGCCTCCTGGAACCCCTTCAAATGCCCCAGACAATTTGGCCCTCTCTGCTTTCCTGCGCACTCTAGCCTCAAAAGCACCTTTTTTCACTTTCGGCGCCCCCCAGAGGAAAAAAGACAAACGTCCAGCTTTTGCTGCCACAGCAAAGGTGCCAGCGGGGAAAAGTGATGCTGGTCCTCACTGCCTCCTGGAACCCCTTCAAATGCCCCAGACAATTTGGCCCTCTCTGCTTTCCTGCGCACTCTAGCCTCAAAAGCACCTTTTTTCACTATCAGCGCTGTTTGGAGCAAAAAAGACAAACGTCCAGCTTTTGCTGCCACAGCAAAGGTGCCAGCGGGAAAAGTGATGCTGGTCCTCACTGCCTCCTGGAACCCCTTCAAATGCCCCAGACAATTTGGCCCTCTCTGCTTTCCTGTGCACTCTGGCCTCAAAAACACCGGTTTTCACTTTCGGCGCCCCCCAGAGGAAAAAAGACAAACGTCCAGCTTTTGCTGCCACAGCAAAGGTGCCAGCGGGGAAAAGTGATGCTGGTCCTCACTGCCTCCTGGAACCCCTTCAAATGCCCCAGACAATTTGGCCCTCTCTGCTTTCCTGCGCACTCTAGCCTCAAAAGCACCTTTTTTCACTATCAGCGCTGTTTGGAGCAAAAAAGACAAACGTCCAGCTTTTGCTGCCACAGCAAAGGTGCCAGCGGGGAAAAGTGATGCTGGTCCTCACTGCCTCCTGGAACCCCTTCAAATGCCCCAGACAATTTGGCCCTCTGCTTTACTGCGCACTCTAGCCTCAAAAGCACCTTTTTTCACTTTCGGCGCCCTCCGGAGGAAAAAAGACAAACGTCCAGCTTTTGCTGCCACAGCAAAGGTGCCAGCGGGGAAAAGTCATGCTGGTCCTCACTGCCTCCTGGAACCCCTTCAAATGCCCCAGACAATTTGGCCCTCTCTGCTTTCCTGCGCACTCTAGCCTCAAAAGCACCTTTTTTCACTTTCGGCGCCCTCCGGAGCAAAAAAGACAAACGTCCAGCTTTTGCTGCCACAGCAAAGGTGCCAGCGGGGAAAAGTGATGCTGGTCCTCACTGCCTCCTGGAACCCCTTCAAATGCCCCAGACAATTTGGCCCTCTCTGCTTTCCTGCGCACTCTAGCCTCAAAAGCACCTTTTTTCACTTTCGGCGCCCCCCAGAGGAAAAAAGACAAACGTCCAGCTTTTGCTGCCACAGCAAAGGTGCCAGCGGGGAAAAGTGATGCTGGTCCTCACTGCCTCCTGGAACCCCTTCAAATGCCCCAGACAATTTGGCCCTCTCTGCTTTCCTGCGGAATCTAGCCTCAAAAGCACCTTTTTTCACTTTCGGCGCCCCCCAGAGGAAAAAAGACAAACGTCCAGCTTTTGCTGCCACAGCAAAGGTGCCAGCGGGGAAAAGTGATGCTGGTCCTCACTGCCTCCTGGAACCCCTTCAAATGCCCCAGACAATTTGGCCCTCTCTGCTTTCCTGCGCACTCTAGCCTCAAAAGCACCTTTTTTCACTTTCGGCGCCCCCCAGAGGAAAAAAGACAAACGTCCAGCTTTTGCTGCCACAGCAAAGGTGCCAGCGGGGGAAAAGTGATGCTGGTCCTCACTGCCTCCTGGAACCCCTTCAAATGCCCCAGACAATTTGGCCCTCTCTGCTTTCCTGCGCACTCTAGCCTCAAAAGCACCTTTTTTTCACTATTAGCGCCCTCCGGAGGAAAAAAGACAAACGTCCAGCTTTTGCTGCCACAGCAAAGGTGCCAGCGGGGAAAAGTGATGCTGGTCCTCACTGCCTCCTGGAACCCCTTCAAATGCCCCAGACAATTTGGCCCTCTCTGCTTTCCTGCGCACTCTAGCCTCAAAAGCACCTTTTTTCACTTTCGGCGCCCCCCAGAGGAAAAAAGACAAACGTCCAGCTTTTGCTGCCACAGCAAAGGTGCCAGCGGGGAAAAGTGATGCTGGTCCTCACTGCCTCCTGGAACCCCTTCAAATGCCCCAGACAATTTGGCCCTCTCTGCTTTCCTGCGCACTCTAGCCTCAAAAGCACCTTTTTTCACTTTCGGCGCCCCCCAGAGGAAAAAAGACAAACGTCCAGCTTTTGCTGCCACAGCAAAGGTGCCAGCGGGGAAAAGTGATGCTGGTCCTCACTGCCTCCTGGAACCCCGTCAAATGCCCCAGACAATTTGGCCCTCTCTGCTTTCCTGCGCACTCTAGCCTCAAAAACACCGGTTTTCACTTTCAGCGCTGTTTGGAGCAAAAAAGACAAACGTCCAGCTTTTGCTGCCACAGCAAAGGTGCCAGCGGGGAAAAGTGATGCTGGTCCTCACTGCCTCCTGGAACCCCTTCAAATGCCCCAGACAATTTGGCCCTCTCTGCTTTCCTGTGCACTCTAGCCTCAAAAACACCGGTTTTCACTTTCGGCGCCCCCCAGAGGAAAAAAGACAAACGTCCAGCTTTTGCTGCCACAGCAAAGGTGCCAGCGGGGAAAAGTGATGCTGGTCCTCACTGCCTCCTGGAACCCCTTCAAATGCCCCAGACAATTTGGCCCTCTCTGCTTTCCTGCGCACTCTAGCCTCAAAAGCACCTTTTTTCACTTTCGGCGCCCTCCGGAGCAAAAAAGACAAACGTCCAGCTTTTGCTGCCACAGCAAAGGTGCCAGCGGGGAAAAGTGATGCTGGTCCTCACTGCCTCCTGGAACCCCTTCAAATGCCCCACACAATTTGGCCCTCTCTGCTTTCCTGCGCACTCTAGCCTCAAAAGCACCTATTTCACTTTCGGCGCCCTCCGGAGGAAAAAAGACAAACGTCCAGCTTTTGCTGCCACAGCAAAGGTGCCAGCGGGGAAAAGTGATGCTGGTCCTCACTGCCTCCTGGAACCCCTTCAAATGCCCCACACAATTTGGCCCTCTCTGCTTTCCTGCGCACTCTAGCCTCAAAAGCACCTTTTTTCACTTTCGGCGCCCCCCAGAAGAAAAAAGACAAACGTCCAGCTTTTGCTGCCACAGCAAAGGTGCCAGCGGGGAAAAGTGATGCTGGTCCTCACTGCCTCCTGGAACCCCTTCAAATGCCCCAGACAATTTGGCCCTCTCTGCTTTCCTGCGCACTCTAGCCTCAAAAGCACCTTTTTTCACTTTCGGCGCCCCCCAGAAAAAAAAAAAAAAACGTCCAGCTTTTGCTGCCACAGCAAAGGTGCCAGCGGGGAAAAGTCATGCTGGTCCTCACTGCCTCCTGGAACCCCTTCAAATGCCCCAGACAATTTGGCCCTCTCTGCTTTCCTGCGCACTCTAGCCTCAAAAGCACCTTTTTTCACTTTTGGCGCCCTCCGGAGGAAAAAAGACAAACGTCCAGCTTTTGCTGCCACAGCAAAGGTGCCAGCGGGGAAAAGTGATGCTGGTCCTCACTGCCTCCTGGAACCCCTTCAAATGCCCCAGACAATTTGGCCCTCTCTGCTTTCCTGCGCACTCTAGCCTCAAAAGCACCTTTTTTCACTTTCGGCGCCCCCCAGAGGAAAAAAGACAAACGTCCAGCTTTTGCTGCCACAGCAAAGGTGCCAGCGGGGAAAAGTGATGCTGGTCCTCACTGCCTCCTGGAACCCCTTCAAATGCCCCAGACAATTTGGCCCTCTCTGCTTTCCTGCGCACTCTAGCCTCAAAAGCACCTTTTTTCACTTTCGGCGCCCTCCGGAGCAAAAAAGACAAACGTCCAGCTTTTGCTGCCACAGCAAAGGTGCCAGCGGGGAAAAGTGATGCTGGTCCTCACTGCCTCCTGGAACCCCTTCAAATGCCCCACACAATTTGGCCCTCTCTGCTTTCCTGCGCACTCTAGCCTCAAAAGCACCTATTTCACTTTCGGCGCCCTCCGGAGGAAAAAAGACAAACGTCCAGCTTTTGCTGCCACAGCAAAGGTGCCAGCGGGGAAAAGTGATGCTGGTCCTCACTGCCTCCTGGAACCCCTTCAAATGCCCCACACAATTTGGCCCTCTCTGCTTTCCTGCGCACTCTAGCCTCAAAAGCACCTTTTTTCACTTTCGGCGCCCCCCAGAGGAAAAAAGACAAACGTCCAGCTTTTGCTGCCACAGCAAAGGTGCCAGCGGGGGAAAAGTGATGCTGGTCCTCACTGCCTCCTGGAACCCCTTCAAATGCCCCAGACAATTTGGCCCTCTCTGCTTTCCTGCGCACTCTAGCCTCAAAAGCACCTTTTTTCACTTTCGGCGCCCCCCAGAGGAAAAAAGACAAACGTCCAGCTTTTGCTGCCACAGCAAAGGTGCCAGCGGGGAAAAGTGATGCTGGTCCTCACTGCCTCCTGGAACCCCTTCAAATGCCCCAGACAATTTGGCCCTCTCTGCTTTCCTGCGCACTCTAGCCTCAAAAGCACCTTTTTTCACTATCAGCGCTGTTTGGAGCAAAAAAGACAAACGTCCAGCTTTTGCTGCCACAGCAAAGGTGCCAGCGGGGAAAAGTGATGCTGGTCCTCACTGCCTCCTGGAACCCCTTCAAATGCCCCAGACAATTTGGCCCTCTCTGCTTTCCTGTGCACTCTGGCCTCAAAAACACCGGTTTTCACTTTCGGCGCCCCCCAGAGGAAAAAAGACAAACGTCCAGCTTTTGCTGCCACAGCAAAGGTGCCAGCGGGGAAAAGTGATGCTGGTCCTCACTGCCTCCTGGAACCCCTTCAAATGCCCCAGACAATTTGGCCCTCTCTGCTTTCCTGCGCACTCTAGCCTCAAAAGCACCTTTTTTCACTATCAGCGCTGTTTGGAGCAAAAAAGACAAACGTCCAGCTTTTGCTGCCACAGCAAAGGTGCCAGCGGGGAAAAGTGATGCTGGTCCTCACTGCCTCCTGGAACCCCTTCAAATGCCCCAGACAATTTGGCCCTCTGCTTTACTGCGCACTCTAGCCTCAAAAGCACCTTTTTTCACTTTCGGCGCCCTCCGGAGGAAAAAAGACAAACGTCCAGCTTTTGCTGCCACAGCAAAGGTGCCAGCGGGGAAAAGTCATGCTGGTCCTCACTGCCTCCTGGAACCCCTTCAAATGCCCCAGACAATTTGGCCCTCTCTGCTTTCCTGCGCACTCTAGCCTCAAAAGCACCTTTTTCACTTTCGGCGCCCTCCGGAGCAAAAAAGACAAACGTCCAGCTTTTGCTGCCACAGCAAAGGTGCCAGCGGGGAAAAGTGATGCTGGTCCTCACTGCCTCCTGGAACCCCTTCAAATGCCCCAGACAATTTGGCCCTCTCTGCTTTCCTGCGCACTCTAGCCTCAAAAGCACCTTTTTTCACTTTCGGCGCCCCCCCAGAGGAAAAAAGACAAACGTCCAGCTTTGCTGCCACAGCAAAGGTGCCAGCGGGGAAAAGTGATGCTGGTCCTCACTGCCTCCTGGAACCCTTCAAATGCCCCAGACAATTTGGCCCTCTCTGCTTTCCTGCGGAATCTAGCCTCAAAAGCACCTTTTTTCACTTTCGGCGCCCCCCAGAGGAAAAAAGACAAACGTCCAGCTTTTGCTGCCACAGCAAAGGTGCCAGCGGGGAAAGTGATGCTGGTCCTCACTGCCTCCTGGAACCCCTTCAAATGCCCCAGACAATTTGGCCCTCTCTGCTTTCCTGCGCACTCTAGCCTCAAAAGCACCTTTTTTCACTTTCGGCGCCCCCAGAGGAAAAAAAGACAAACGTCCAGCTTTTGCTGCCACAGCAAAGGTGCCAGCGGGGAAAAGTGATGCTGGTCCTCACTGCCTCCTGGAACCCCTTCAAATGCCCCAGACAATTTGGCCCTCTCTGCTTTCCTGCGCACTCTAGCCTCAAAAGCACCTTTTTTTCACTATTAGCGCCCTCCGGAGGAAAAAAGACAAACGTCCAGCTTTTGCTGCCACAGCAAAGGTGCCAGCGGGGAAAAGTGATGCTGGTCCTCACTGCCTCCTGGAACCCCTTCAAATGCCCCAGACAATTTGGCCCTCTCTGCTTTCCTGCGCACTCTAGCCTCAAAAGCACCTTTTTTCACTTTCGGCGCCCCCCAGAGGAAAAAAGACAAACGTCCAGCTTTTGCTGCCACAGCAAAGGTGCCAGCGGGGAAAAGTGATGCTGGTCCTCACTGCCTCCTGGAACCCCTTCAAATGCCCCAGACAATTTGGCCCTCTCTGCTTTCCTGCGCACTCTAGCCTCAAAAGCACCTTTTTTCACTTTCGGCGCCCCCCAGAGGAAAAAGACAAACGTCCAGCTTTGCTGCCACAGCAAAGGTGCCAGCGGGGAAAAGTGATGCTGGTCCCACTGCCTCCTGGAACCCCGTCAAATGCCCCAGACAATTTGGCCCTCTCTGCTTTCCTGCGCACTCTAGCCTCAAAAACACCGGTTTTCACTTTCAGCGCTGTTTGGAGCAAAAAAGACAAACGTCCAGCTTTTGCTGCCACAGCAAAGGTGCCAGCGGGGAAAAGTGATGCTGGTCCTCACTGCCTCCTGGAACCCCTTCAAATGCCCCAGACAATTTGGCCCTCTCTGCTTTCCTGTGCACTCTAGCCTCAAAAAACACCGGTTTTCACTTTCCGGGCGCCCCCCAGAGGAAAAAAGACAAAACGTCC
>NW_028126672.1:0-8489 GCF_965231255.1 Vanellus vanellus
CCTGACCCCCCCCATTTCCCCCCCAACAACCCCCTCACCCCCCATTTTCTCCCCCCATCCCCATTTTTGCCCCCCCCGGACCCCCATTTTCTCCCCCGGACCCCCTCTAACGCCCCCCGGCCCCCCATTTTCGCCCCCCCCGACCCCCCAATTCCCCCCATTTTCTCCCTGACCCCCATTTTCGCCCCCCTGACCCCCCATTTCCCCCCCATTTTCTCCCCGCCAACCCCTCAAACGCCCCCCTGACCCCCCCCATTTCCCCCCCAACACCCCCTCACCCCCCATTTCTCCCTGCCAACCCCTCAAATGCCCCCCTGACCCCCCCATTTCCCCCCATTTTCTCCCCCCACCCCCATTTTCGCCCCCCTGACCCCCCATTTCCCCTCCGTTTTCTCCCCTGACCCCATTTTCTCCCCACCACCCCTCAAACGCCCCCCTGACCCCCCCCATTTCCCCCCCAACACCCCCCTCACCCCCCATTTTCTCCCCCCATCCCCATTTTTTGCCCCCCCCGCCCTCCCATTTTCTCCCCCGGACCCCCATTTTCTCCCCCGGACCCCCTCTATCGCCCCCCGGCCCCCCATTTTCGCCCCCCCCGACCCCCCATTTCCCCCCATTTTCTCCCCCCATCCCCATTTTCTCCCCCCTGATCCCCCATTTCCCCCCCATTTTCTCCCCGTCACCCCCTCTAACGCCCCCCCGCCCCCCCATTTCCCCCCCAACACCCCCTCACCCCCCATTTCTCCCTGCCAACCCCTCAAATGCCCCCCTGACCCCCCCCATTTCCCCCCATTTTCTCCCCCCACCCCCATTTTCGCCCCCCTGACCCCCCCATTTCCCCTCCGTTTTCTCCCCCGGACACCCTCTAACGCCCTCTGGCCCCCCATTTTCGCCCCCCCCCCCGACCCCCCATTTCCCCCCATTTTCTCCCCCCACCCCCATTTTCTCCCCCCTGACACCCCATTTCCCCCCCATTTTCTCCCCCCATCCCCATTTTCTCCCCGCCACCCCCTCAAACGCCCCCCCTGACCCCCCCCAACACCCCCCTCACCCCCCATTTTCTCCCCCCACCCCCTCTAACGCCCCCCCATTTCCCCCCCATTTTCTCCCCCATCCCCATTTTCACTCCCCTGACCCCCCCATTTCCCCTCCATTTTCTCCCCCGGACCCCCATTTTTGCCCCCCCACCCCCCATTTCGCCCCCATTTTCTCCCCCCATCCCCATTTTCTCCCCACCACCCCCTCAAACACCCCCCCTGACCCCCCCCAACACCCCTCTCACCCCCCATTTTCTCCCCCACCCCCATTTTCGCCCCCCTGACCCCCCCATTTCCCCTCTGTTTTCTCCCCCGACCCCCATTTTCTCCCCACCACCCCCTCTAACGCCCCCCTGACCCCCCCCATTTCCCCCCCAACACCCCCCTCACCCCCCATTTTCTCCCCCCATCCCCATTTTCGCCCCCCTGACCCCCCCATTTCCCCCCCGTTTTCTCCCCCGGACCCCCATTTTCTCCCCACCACCCCCTCGAACGCCCCCCTGACCCCCCCCATTTCCCCCCCAACACCCCCCTCACCCCCCATTTTCTCCCCCCATCCCCATTTTTGCCCCCCTAACCCCCCCATTTCCCCTCCGTTTTCTCCCCCAGACCCCATTTTCTCCCCCGGCCCCCCTCTTACGCCTCCCGCCCCCCCATTTTCTCCCCGCCACCCCCTCAAACGCCCCCCTGCCCCCCCCCAACACCCCCCTCACCCCCCATTTTCTCCCCCCCCCCCAGGAAGGATGGACTCTCGCTTCACCCGGGGGAAGTCCCCCCTCCTGGAGCGCGCCCTGGGTCGCCCCCGCTGCGAGATCAGCCTCAGCGCCTTCGCCCTCCTCTTCTCCGAGCTGGTCCAGTACTGCCAGAACCGCGTCTACTCGGTAGCCGAGCTGCAAACCAAACTAGCCCGCTTGGGCCACCAGGTGGGTCTCCGAGTATTGGATGCTTTGGTAGCCCGGGAGAAGAGCGGTCGGCGCGAGACCAAGGTCCTCAACGTCCTCCTCTTCGTGAAGGGCCCCGTTTGGCGGGCGCTTTTCGGCAAAGAAGCCGATAAGTTGGAGCAGGCCAACGACGACGACAAGACCTACTACGTCATCGAGAAGGAACCTTTGGTCAACACCTACATCTCCGTCCCCAAAGAGAACAGCACCCTCAACTGCGCCGCCTTCACCGCCGGTTTGGTGGAGGCCGTCCTCACCGCCAGCGGTTTCCCGGCCAAGGTCACCGCTCACTGGCACAAAGGCACCACCCTCATGATCAAGTTCGAGGAGGCCGTCATCGCCCGCGACAAGAGCCTGGAGGGGCGCTGAGGGGAGCGGGGACGGGGACGGGGGGGTGACACCCACCTCGGTCTCCCCGCGGGGAGGTTGGAGGTGGGTTGGGTCCTTCAGCGCCATCCAACGTCCCTCCTGGTGGCCTTTGGCCTCGCTTGGGGATGTTGGAGCTGGATTGGGTCCCTCAGCGCCATCCAACGTCCCTCCTGATGGCCCTTGGTCTCCCCGTGGGGAGGTTGGAGATGGGTTGGGTCCTTCAGCGCCATCCAACGTCCCTCCTGGTGGCCCTTGGTCTTCCTCGGGGATGTTGGAGCTGGATTGGGTCCCTCAGCGCCATCCAATGTCCCTCCTGGTGGCCCTTGGTCTCCCCGCGGGGAGGTTGGAGGTGGGTTGGGTCCCTCAGCACCATCCAACGTCTCTCCTGATGGCCCTTGGTGTCCCTCGGGGATGTTGGAGCTGGATTGGGTCCCTCAGCGCCATCCAACGTCCCTCCTGGTGGCCTTTGGCCTCGCTTGGGGATGTTGGAGCTGGATTGGGTCCCTCAGCGCCATCCAATGTCCCTCCTGGTGGCCCTTGGTCTCCCCGCGGGGAGGTTGGAGGTGGGTTGGGTCCCTGAGTGCCATCCAACGTCCCTCCTGGTGGCCCTTGGTGTCCCTCGGGGATGTTGGAGCTGGATTGGGTCCCTCAGCGCCATCCAACGTCCCTCCTGGTGGCCCTTGGCCACCTCTGGGGATGCTGGAGCTGGATTGGGTCCTTCAGCGCCATCCAACGTCCCTCCTGGTGGCCCTTGGTCTTCCTCGGGGAGGTTGGAGCTGGATTGGGTCCCTCAGCGCCATCCAATGTCCCTCCTGATGGCCTTTGGCCTCCCTTGGGGATGTTGGAGCTGGATTGGGTCCCTGAGCACCATCCAATGTCCCTCCTGGTGGCCCTTGGCCTCTTCTGGGGACACTGGAGCTGGATTGGGTCCCTCAGCGCCATCCAACGTCCCTCCTGATGGCCCTTGGTCTCCCCGCGGGGACGTTGGAGCTGGATTGGGTCCCTCAGCACCATCCAACGTCCCTCCTGATGGCCCTCAGTCTCCCTCGGGGATGTTGGAGCTGGATTGGGTCCCTCAGCGCCATCCAATGTCCCTCCTGATGGCCCTTGGTCTCCCCGCGGGGACGTTGGAGCTGGATTGGGTCCCTCAGCACCATCCAATGTCCCTCCTGTTGTCCCTTGGCCTCTTCTGGGGACGCTGGAGCTGGATTGGGTCCCTCAGCACCATCCAACATCCCTCCTGGTGGCCCTTGGCCTCCCTCGGTGACACTGGTGTCCCTTGCTGTCCCTGGACGCCATCCCTTGTCCCTCCTGGTGGCCCTGTGTCTCTTGGGGACACTGCAGTCGATTGGTGTCACTATAAACCATCTCTTGTCCCTCTGATGGCCTCTGGCTCTTCTTTGGGGCTTTGGGGACCTCCTGGGGCTGCTTTGGGTCCCCAGACGGAACGTCCCCCTGATGGCCCTCGGCCTCCATCCAAGACACTGGTGTCCCTTTGTGTCCCTGGACACCCTCCCTTGTCCTCCCCTGGGGACATTGGAGCTGGTCTGGGTCCCTGACTACCACCCCTTGTCCCTCGTGGCCCTTGTCCTCCCCTGGTGACGCTGGGGTCCCTTCCTGTCCGTGGACACCATCCCTTGTGCCTCCCGATGGCCCTTGGCCTCCTCTGGGGACGTTGGAGCTGGATTGGGTCCCTCAGCGCCATCCAACGTCCCTCCTGGTGGCCCTTGGTCTCCCCGCGGGGAGGTTGGAGGTGGGTTGGGTCCCTCAGCACCATCCAACGTCCCTCCTGATGGCCCTCAGTCTCCCTCGGGGATGTTGGAGCTGGATTGGGTCCCTCAGCGCCATCCAATGTCCCTCCTGATGGCCCTTGGTCTCCCCGCGGGGACGTTGGAGCTGGATTGGGTCCCTCAGCACCATCCAACGTCCCTCCTGTTGTCCCTTGGCCTCTTCTGGGGACGCTGGAGCTGGATTGGGTCCCTCAGCACCATCCAACGTCCCTCCCGATGGCCCTTGGCCTCCCTCGGTGACACTGGTGTCCCTTGCTGTCCCTGGACGCCATCCCCTGTCCCTCCTGGTGGCCCTGTGTCTCTTGGGGACACTGCAGTCGATTGGTGTCACTATAAACCATCTCTTGTCCCTCTGATGGCCTCTGGCTCTTCTTTGGGGCTTTGGGGACCTCCTGGGGCTGCTTTGGGTCCCCAGAGACGGTCCTCTGTCCCTCCTGATGGCCCTCCAGTTCCACCAGTTCCCCTCCAGTACCCCCCAGACTCCCCCAGTTCCAAGTCCCCCCCCAGTCCCCTCCCTGTTCCCCCCAGTTCCCATCCTAGTCCCTCCAGTTCCCTTCCCAGTCCCACTCAGTTCCACCCTGTTCCCCCCAGTCTCCCCCAGTTCCCCCCTCAGCTCCCTCCCAGTGCCCCCTAGTCCCTTCCTAGTTCCCTTCCCAGTTCCACCCAGTTCCCCCCAGTCCCTCCCAGTTCCCCCTCAGTCCCTCCCAGTTCCCCCTCAGTTCCACCCAGTTCCCCCCAGTCCCTCCCAGTTCCCCCTCAGTTCCCTCCAGTTCCCATCCTAGTCCCTCCCATCCACTCCCAGTGCCCCCCAGTTGCCTCCCACTTCCCCCCAGTCCCCTCCAGTTCCCTTCCCAGTTCCACCAGGTCCCTCCCAGTTCCCCCTCAGTTCCCTCCAGTTCCCATCCTAGTCCCTCCCATCCACTCCCAGTGCCTCCCAGTTGCCTCCCACTTCCCCCCAGTCCCCTCCAGTTTCCTTCCCAGTTCCACCCAGTTCCCCACAGTTCCCCCCAGTCCCTCCCAGTTCCCCCTCAGTTCCCTCCAGTTCCCCTCCAGTTCCCATCCTAGTCCCTCCCATCCACTCCCAGTGCCCCCCAGTTGCCTCCCACTTCCCCCCAGTCCCCTCCAGTTCCCTTCCCAGTTCCACCAGGTCCCTCCCAGTTCCCCCTCAGTTCCCTCCAGTTCCCATCCTAGTCCCTCCCATCCACTCCCAGTGCCTCCCAGTTGCCTCCCACTTCCCCCCAGTCCCCTCCAGTTTCCTTCCCAGTTCCACCCAGTTCCCCACAGTTCCCCCCAGTCCCTCCCAGTTCCCCCTCAGTTCCCTCCAGTTCCCCTCCAGTTCCCATCCCAGTCCCTCCCATCCACTCCCAGTGCCCCCCAGTTGCCTCCCACTTCCCCCCAGTCCCCTCCAGTTCCCTTCCCAGTTCCACCAGGTCCCTCCCAGTTCCCCCTCAGTTCCCTCCAGTTCCCATCCTAGTCCCTCCCATCCACTCCCAGTGCCTCCCAGTTGCCTCCCACTTCCCCCCAGTCCCCTCCAGTTTCCTTCCCAGTTCCACCCAGTTCCCCACAGTTCCCCCCAGTCCCTCCCAGTTCCCCCTCAGTTCCCTCCAGTTCCCCTCCAGTTCCCATCCTAGTCCCTCCCATCCACTCCCAGTGCCCCCCAGTTGCCTCCCACTTCCCCCCAGTCCCCTCCAGTTCCCTTCCCAGTTCCCCCTAGTCCCTCCCAGTTACCCCTCAGTTCCCTCCAGTTCCCATCCCAGTCCACTCCCAGTGCCCCCCAGTTGCCTCCCACTTCCCCCCAGTCCCCTCCAGTTCCCCCCAGTTCTATCCCAGTTCCCTCCCAGTGCCCCCCAGTCCCCCCAGTTCCCTCGCAGTCCCTCCAGTTCCCTTCCCAGTTCCACCCAGTTCCCTCCCAGTGACCCCCAGTCCCCTCCAGTTCCCTTCCCAGTTCCACCCAGTTGCCTCCCAGTCCCCCCAGTTCCCTCCCAGTCCCCCCAGTCCCCTCCAGTTACCCCCAGTTCCATCCCAGTTCCATCCCAGTCGTCCCCCCCCCTTCCTGGCGCAGCTGCTCTCCCTCTGCCCCCAAGCGCTGCCCGGGCACCGCCCACTGCCACCCCGGGGGGACACGGGGACATGGGGACACACGGGGGGACCAAACCCACTTTCCCCCCATCCTCATGTCCCGGTGTCCCCCCAGTGTCCCCAGTGTCCCCCCACGGCCCTGTGTCCCCCCAATTCCCCCCAGTGTCCACAAAGTCCCCCAATGTCCCCCCAATGTCCCCATGTCCTCATGTCCCCGTGTCCCCCGGTGTCCCCAATGTCCCCCCAATGTCCCTGTGTCCCCCCAGTGTCCCCAGTGTCCCCCCACGGCCCTGTGTCCCCCCAATTCCCCCCAGTGTCCACAAAGTCCCCCAATGTCCCCCCAATGTCCCCATGTCCTCATGTCCCCGTGTCCCCCGGTGTCCCCAATGTCCCCCCAATGTCCCTGTGTCCCCCCAGTGTCCCCCCATGGCCCTGTCCCCCCCAATGTCCCCCCAATGTCCCTGTGTCCCCCCAGTGTCCCCCCATGGCCCTGTCCCCCCCAATGTCCCCCCATGTCCCCCCGTGTTCCCATGTCCCCCATGTCCCTTTGTCCCCATGTCCGCCCCCCCCCCCCCGACATCCCCCCACTCCTCAGCACCTTTTTGGGGGTCCCGGGGGGAGGAGGGGGACAGGGGGACCCCAGTGTCCCTTGGGCTCCCCCCAGGGCCAGGAGCTGGTGGTGGGGGGGGGGTGTCAGGGGTCAGAGGTCGGGGGGGTCAGTAGGGTCACGGGGGGGGCTAAGGGGGACATGGGGGGGTCACAGAGGGACATGGGGGGGTCAGAGGACTCATGGGGGACATGGGGGGGGGGGGTCAGAAGTTGGGGGGACACCAAGAGGGTCAGAGGGGTCAGGGGGCTTTGGGGGGGGGGGTGGTTATGGGGGGCGGGGAGGGGGAGCTTACACCCCCCCCCAAATAGGGCTGAGACCCCCCAAAAGGGGCCCAGAACCCCAGAAATGGGGCTTCCCCCCCCCCCCAATGGGGGTCAGGCCCCCTTAAATGGGGCTCGCCCCCCCCCCCCCCCGAAAGGGGCTCAGACCCCCAGAAATGGGGCTCAGCCCCCCCCCGGGGCTCAGCGACCCCCCCCCCCAAAGGGGCTCAGGCCCCCCCAAATGGGGTGTGGACCCCCCCAAATGGGGTGTGGACCCCCCAAACAGGAGCTCAGACCCCCAGAAATGGGGCTCAGCCCCCCCCCCCCCCATGGGGCTTAGACCCCCTAAGGGGCTCAGCCCCCCCCCCCCCCAAAATGGAGCTTAGACCCCCCCAAAGGGGGCTCAGCCCCCCCAAATGGGGCGTGGACCCCCCAAATGGGTTTCAGACCCCCCCCAGAAATGGGGCTCAGCCCCCCCCCCGGGGTTCAGCCCCCCCCACCCTCCCTATGGGGCTTAGACCCCCTAATGGGGCTCAGCCCCCCCCCCCCCAAAATGGAGCTTAGACCCCCCCAAAGGGCTCAGCCCCCCCCTAAATGGGGGCGTGGACCCCCAAATGGGGCGTGGACCCCCCAAATGGATTTCAGACCCCCCCAAAGGCGCTCAGCCCCCCTAAATGGGGCGTGGACCCCCCAAATGGGTTTCAGACCCCTCCCAGAAATGGGGCTCAGCCCCCCCCCATGGGGCTTAGACCCCCTAAGGGGCTCAGCCCCCCCCCCCAAAATGGAGCTTAGACCCCCCCAAAGGGGCTCAGCGCCCCCAATGGGGCGTGGACCCCCCAAATGGATTTCAGACCCCCCCCAGAAATGGGGCTCAGCCCCCCCCCCCCCCCATGGGGCTTAGACCCCCTAACGGGGCTCAGTCCCCCCCCCAAAATGGAGCTTAGATCCTCCCCCCAAAGGGGCTCAGCCCCCCCCAAATGGGGCGTGGACCCCCAAATGGATTTCAGACCCCCCCCAAAAGGGGCTCAGACCCCCAGAAATGGGGCTCAGTCGCCCCCCCCCCCAAAATGGAGCTTAGATCCCCCCCCCCCCAAAGGGGCTCAGCCCCCTAAATGGGGCGTGGACCCCCAAATGGGTTCAGACACCCCCCCAGAAATGGGGCTCAGCCCCCCCCCCATGGGGCTTAGACCCCCTAATGGGGCTCAGCCCCCCCCCCCAAAATGGAGCTTAGACCCCCCAAAGGGCTCAGCCCCCCCCAAATGGGGCGTGGACCCCCCAAATGGATTTCAGACCCCCCCCAAAGGGGCTCAGCCCCCCTAAATGGGGTGTGGACCCCCAAATGGATTTCAGACCCCCCCCAGAAATGGGGCTCAGCCCCCCCCCCCCCCCATGGGGCTTAGACC
>NW_028126671.1:0-11736 GCF_965231255.1 Vanellus vanellus
GCTCCGGAGCACGTGGGGCTTCTCCAGGGCTCCGCGGGGATGCTCAGACCTCAAGCCAAGTGTGACAGTGCACAGGGAAAGTCATTACCGCTGGGCTCCCGTCCACCTCTTGGAGGAGGCGGCAGTCACCAAGAATTCAGCTTTAAAAGGAGACAAATATTAAGCTTGAAACGCATCAGCCATGGAAGGGGTTATTTCCGCTCAGTAAAAATGGCTTTTTCCTTCTTGGCCTTTACCTCCTCACTGCTTTTTGACCTGCTTTGGGCTGGTTCGCTTTACCTGCAAAAAACACTCCCAGCAAGGACAGTGCGTTGTGGTTTCCTTTGGGTTGATGAGTTGAGCTGGTCCAGAGGAGCACGGAGGGGAACAGGGGGCTCAGAAATCATAGAATCGTAGAATGGTTTAGCTTGGAAGGGACCTTGAAGATCATCTAGTTCCAACCCATCTGCCATAGGCAGGGACACTTCCCACCAGACCAGGTTGCTCAAAGCCCCATCCAGCTTGGCCTTGAACACCTTCAGGGGTGGAGCTTCCACAACTTCCCTGGGCAACCTGTTCCAGTGCCTTATGCCCCTCAGAGTGAAAAATTTCTTCCTCATAGCTGATCTAAATCTTCCCTCTTCCACTTTAAAGCCATTTCTCCTCGTCGTATCACTACATGCCCTAGTAAAAAGTTCTTCCCCAGCTCTCCTGTAGGCCCCCTTTAGGTACTGGAAGGACACAATAAGGTCTCCCTGGAGCCTTCTCTTCTCCAGACTGAACAACCCCGACTCTCTTAGCCTGTCTGATGTCCCCTTTTGGTCTTGTTGGACCAGCAATTCAATGTGGTGTTTGTGGGGCTGGAGCTGCATTAGGCCAATGTCACTGTGGTCAAACTTCACCAGCACTGGGGTCTTCTGCTGAGTCTTTGTCCCACTGGTGCCTTCAGAGGACCAACCCCACCATCCCAACTCCGGTGGCTGGCACCTCTCTACCTTCCTGGAGTTGAAGCAGTGGCAGTATGGATGGTTTAACAGGGAGGATTGCAAATTCAGCTTAATAGAGGAATTTCAGGAGCCTGCGGTGGTGGTGGGGTTGATGAAAAGAAATGTCAACTGCGAAAGAGATGCCTTGAGTTGGTTGATTTTATCTCTGAGAAGTAAGGGGTTGGTGTCTTCTGTTCTGTTTTTGGTTTGTTGGTTTGGTTTTTTTTTAAACAGTATCTAATTAATCTCTCTTTCAGCCACTTTTATAATTTTAGCACAGCTCCTTTGCTCTTGGAATGGTGTAGTTTTGTGATAATTTCAGCATTTGTTTGACTGTAAAGCATGTTTTTAGCCTTCATGGTGACAGCCTAGATCCTGTAGGCTTAAAGAATAGGTCTAAGATAAAGAAACGAAAATGTAATGAGCTGGAGGATTATTTTTGTAGCTGGCTTAGTGATTTATTTTTCCTTTTATCATAAGCTGGTAACTAATGCTGTAGACTAAACCTCATAAATAAAAGGTAGAAAAAAGTAACTGCAAGAGTAAGCCCTGCTCTGGGAGGCTGGGATGGTTCATGGTGACCAAGCCGGGCGTGGGAAGCCACGGTTCATTTTGGCCAAGGCAAGAAGTGAATTTGCAGTGAAGTTTCCCAATTTCCCAGGAATCCCGCAGCGATGTCCAGTGAGGGAGCTCAACCGCGGGCTGTGCATCTGGATGCAGCTGAGCATCTCTGGAGGTGGAGCAGCAACTCCATCTCTTACCTGTGAGAGCTCTTGCAGGTCTTTGGGGCTAGACATGGGCCAGTGGGAGAGCTAATGGTTTCCTTGCTGCCCCGTGCCTGCACATGGGACCTGAGGAAAGAAAGAGGCTCTTGTTTGAGCCCGCCAGCGGCACGGGAGGTGAAACGGTGCCCACTGAGGTGTGAACAGTGGGATGGAAACCTGGGTGAGCGCCAGTTTCCAGCATACCAAATGTTTGTTTTGTAAGGAATTAAAAGAATTAGAGAATTAAAAAAAAAAAAACCAAACAAAACCAACCTACTAATTAGGCTCCCAATCAGGCTTATCTGGAGCTTCTCCTCTCTGGCAGACGGGACCGTAATCGCCGCATGGTTCGTGTGCCTGTGTTATGTGCTTCTCTGGGCATGCATGAAACTCCAAAGTGGTTGCATCGCCATCAGATACAACAAGTGCTTTTTTGTTTCTTTTGGAAGAGGAGAAGTCAGCTGGTTGGGAGGGCTCTCTCCTAGCAGTGTTCATGCAAAAATGGCTGAACTCTTTATCGTCTCTAATCTCCCATACGGGTCTATGTCGTGGCTAGTGGTTACCTCCTGCATGCTTGTAGCAACTGTGGAGTCACCAAGGGCTTTTCAGAAGTTGTGGAGGACTCTTGTGGGTTCCCAGCTGGTTTTCTTCTGCATTTGTAAGAGGTGATTGACATTTTGGTCCAGCTATTGAATGTGCAGACCCAGGCAGCCTTGTCCCCTTGTCTTGGGAAGATTGCTGCTGTAGGTGTAGATAATTAAATCATTTAGTAGCTTGAACTATGATAAGCGGACGTTTATTTTTTATTACATTTGATCTCAGAAATGGAGGAAGTACTGGTGACACTTCATAAAATCTTTACAGACGCAAACCCCCGTGATTCCTTTTAATGGGGAGGAGAACCACTGCTGTGTTATCCCTGTATGTTGGTGACCAGGTAGCGATGATCTGTATCTGCTGTGGGCATTCCTGGTTCAGTTGTTGAGGGATTACCAAGAGAAACACAAACTTGGTGATTTTACACCCATCATATAATACTGTTTTACAGCAGTGTAGGTCATGGGAGACTTTACCTCAATAAGCCAGAGCCAAATTCCCCCCAGCAGCAAGGTTAGCAGCAGAGAGCTCACAGCTCCCGGTACCTCCTTCAGCCCAGGGTGTTGCCAGAAGGACTTTCCTCACAGACCTGTACCAACAAAGACTTCTGGAGGTTTGTCTTGCAGTGACAAATATAGTGCTTTTGCCCGATTACGCTTGAAAAAGTGTCCTGGAAAGAAGGGTGGGCCAACAGAAGTCCAGGCATAGACCCAGAGTGCTGTTGGGGAAGTGACTTTGCCAGTGCTGTGCATTCTGCTTGCTGGAACTGTATTGAAGCATCCTCTTTGTGACGAGTCTGTCCACCAGGTCCCCAGTGCTCTTGGTGGGATGACACACTTTGTTACACTTTTGACTGGTAAAAGCCTGCGAGAGGTCCAGCCGTGTCGATAACTAGTCGGAGCTGGGTCGAAATACAGACCCAGCCCTCAAGCATGGTTGTCCTAAACGTGGTTTCCCCTGTGTGCATATAAGACCAAAAATGAGTTGGAAGAGCAGAAGAAAAGGTAGAGGTGAAGTGTGAGGCTGTCCAAGCTGGAGTCCTGGAGAATAAGGACTAGTGTCCGAAGAAGTATTGCACTCCTTTTCCCCACTCCACCTGCGATGGGCACTGCTCTCCCTGGTGGGTTTTCAGAGGGGTGTTGCAAAAACCATGTGCTGACTGTTACTTCTCCTAAAACCAAACGGGATGGGTTGAGTTATGCGAGGCATCCTCGCGTGGCCTTTTCCACTGCCTCCATCCTGCAGCACGGCACAACCCGCAGCCCTCCTTCATCTCTCAAGGCCCATGTAAAGCAGAGATGATGAGATGTAGCTTGGACCGGCGTGGCTCTGCTTCTGGCAGGGTGGTGACCCATTTGCACCTCCTTCTTGGCTAGAGTGGAGGTGCAGGAGAACCCCCCCAAAAGTGTGGAATATATCATCTAAGAGAGAGCTGAAGGACCTGCAATTGCTCTTGCAGCCTGGCTGGGTACCATGTGGGGTTGGTGGGTACTGTGTCTGGGTGGTGACATTGGTCCTCCCTGGGCTGATTGATGTGCTTCAGTCAACAACACTGTCAAGAAGGGCCCTTCCTCCACCCAGGTGGGGGAACCCGCCTTTCATTTTAATGCACAGATCTTGACTTTTCTTTTAGTAGTTGATGGGTAGAGATTATTGATTTAAATGAGAAACTATTTAAAAAAAAGCAAACAAGTAAACCAAAAATCCATTTCCTCCTACACTTGAAGGGACAAAGCTTATCTCTGCAAGCTTAGCCTGGGGGTCAGCCTTTCTGTAAAACAGCTTTGAAGCCGCAATCCACAGTCCTGGGAGAGCTGGAGGCGGGAAGTGCTGCCCCTGGATTTCCATCCCTCTGCATTGGATCCGCAAGCCTGATGCTCCCCTCACACCCATCCCATGCCGGCAGCTTTTGGGACCTGAGCTCAGCTGCTGCTGGGTGGTGGAAATGGGTGGCTGGTGGGTGAGCGAGGACGTTACAGTGGCTGGGGTCTTGCACAGATGGTCTGAAACAAAAGAGGCAGGGGGAAGGCAAAAGTTTTAATGAGTCAGCTCGTTATCGAGGGACCCACGCTCTTGGTGCATCACTGGGCAGTCAGGTGGGTGTTCCTCTTACCCAAGGAGCCTGATGGCATCTCCGAGGGAGCGTAGCCATTGATTCAGGGCTCAAATGGTTATTCTTGATAGACTTGGGGTTTTTGTGGTCTTTCATTTTTTTCCAGGTGAGGCAACTCAGTATCTCTTGAGAATGATGCTCTTTAGTTCATGGTAAGGCATTTTTTGCAAAGAGGAGGCTCTTTTCCATTATAGGGGTGATTTCAGTAGGATGAAATAAAATGATTTTTCTTGGTCGAGGAATATTCCTGTCTTGAATATTATAAAAAGGCTAATTAATGTTTACCTTACAATTTGTTCCTTCAGTCTTTTCTGTGCAAGTCTTCCATTTATTAGGAGAGTGTCTCCCCCCACTTCCCATTAGGGAACATTTTAAAGTTTTTTTCTCATTCTCTAACTGTGTCAGCTGGTGCAGATGGAGCAGAAGTTTATTAAATTTTACTTTGAAAATGGTCCAAGGTAACATTAGGTGCTTAGGGTGTGAGACTGTGGGGCATTTGCTTAAAATTTCGCTTTTTGTCTTCAAAAGCCTTCAAGGTTAAAAGAACAGGGTTTGTTGTAAGGCATCTCAGCAGTGTTTTAGATACCGGTGTCCCTCACTTGTGATCCTCATTTGGAATCATTTTGTGAAGACAAAATAAGATTGTCACGACCTGCATTTTGTGTGAGAACTTGGGCTGTAAAATACAGACCCTTCACCTCTTGGGTGGTGGTTCAGGTTGGTTGGAAGATCCATACCAGGTGTGGGTGAAGAGTCCTGGTTGGATGTGAGGAAGAAGGATTTGTTTGATGATGCTTTCCATGGAATATCTAGTCTTGCATTTTTAAAAGTGCACTTTCTTGTGGAACTATTACAAGAATCAGTAGTTCTTCGAAGTATTTTTCTGTTGCACTTTGTGTTATCAAATGACTCGTCTTTAGCAGAGCGCAGGTTGGAGTTCCCAACGTACCGGGCAGTCCTTCTGTGCTTGTCTTTCTCCTTCGTACATCTTTTGGTTGGAGTTCACTGGACGGAATTGACTTTTAGGATGAAAAATGGTAGGGTGGGACATGATGAATGGTTCTTGCCTCTACCTTGTTTTCCTAAAATACTCGGTAATACAAACAGTGGGTTGTATTACAGAGGGTATCTCAGACTGGTGCGTAGAGGCAAGCTTACCGACTCTTGGGGGTTAACGAGCAGACTGTAATGGTCTCCTCCTGATTTGCACTGCTAATTGGGTGTGCATGTGTCTCCACCTGGTCACAGGCTGGTGGAGCATCTGTGAAGCGCCCTCCCCTCATTAATCATGTCCCAGCCATAGCTGCTTTTTCTGTTCTAGGAGCAAAAGCCCTTGCTCTAGAGACTGCCTGGGTTGTGGCTGTTGGCCAAGCTTGTGAAGCCCTCAAAAGCAGCAGTTGGGTTACTCCAAGAATTTGGTATTGCTGAGTGAGGAGGAAAAGGAGCAGAAGCCTTTACTTTTTTTTTTTTTTGGGTGGGGGGAGGGGAAGAATATTTAAAGTATTTTTGTTTTAGTGTTTTGTTGACTTTTCTGTTATAAAGAAGTAAATATGGTAAGCACGTGGTAGAAGAGACTGCTACCGGTGTCCTTCCATGACTCCATAAAGTAAACAAGTTCATGATTCCTCAGTGATACAAAATAGAAGGGCTGTTGATCTGAAAACCCCGGATTTTACCACTTTCACTGCTATGCCAGGTTCATTCTGTAGCTCTTTTAAAATTATTTCCTTAAGAACAAGGTGGTACCAGGCGAGGAGAGGTTTCAGAGGTGGCTTGAGCTGATTCACCAGCTGGGTGTTACTGCAAGGGACAGTCCGGGCTTGATCTGCCCTCTTCTTTCCACCGGTGCTGGCGCTGAGCTTGCTTTGGCTCCCTAAACCAGGAGAAAGCCATTCCCCTGTGATAGCTGGGACACCCGCTAGAGTGAACTGCTGCCTTTCAGCAAATACACCTGTAGCCATTTGCTTAAAACGAGCTGGAGAATTTATAGAAAAATAGAAAAGTTGGGATTTTTTTCTTTTTTTTCTTTTTTTTCTTTTTTTTTTCTTTTTTCTTTTTTTCTTTTTTTTCCTTTTTTTCTTTTTTTTCCTTTTTTTTCTTTTTTCTTTTTTTCTTTTTTTTCTTTTTTTTTTCTTTTTTTTTCTTTTTTTTTCTTTTTTTTCTTTTTTTTTCTTTTTTTTTCTTTTTTTTTCTTTTTTTTTCTTTTTTTCTTTTTTTTCTTTCTTTTTTTCTTTTTTTTTTCTTTTTTTTTTCCCTCTGCTGGGTAGCATTGACTTTGAAAAGCACCTGGAAATGTTCTTCTGCATGGGAATGTAACGACAGCATTTCAGCATTTCGGGCTGTTCACCCTGTGTTTGGGAGGGGGGTTTGGTGTCGGGGAGCGGATCGCCTGCTGCCCGCTGTGCCTGGGGGACGGAGCAGCAGAGGCGAACGCCCCCCCCCCGGTTGCATTCTTGCCCATAACAAAGCCACTGCTGGAGCTTACTACGGGGGATCGTGAGGTTTAACAGGTCCCTCACTGCACTTAACTCACATGGCTGAGTTGTAATGAACACACCGAAGTGGAAAAACAGCCCTTTCCTTAACACAAAAACCACAGGCATAGAAAACACCCTTTGTTTTTTAAAATGAGCCATTGCACTTGGGACTCTTTACTGGTCAAAATTTAACAGGTGGAACTCCTTATTCCTCTCTCTTTCCCCTTGTATTTCTTAACTAATTAGCAACCAGTCTCTCTAACTTTTTTTCGTGTGGCTATTAATCATCCGGGGGCTCTCCGTAGCAGGGCACGCTTTGCTTGCTGCTGGTTTCCTTCAGCTCGTGTTGACTTGTTCTTGCTGCCCTTGGAGAGGAGCCGTGGGCTCGGAGGGCTGCTCTCCGCGTGGAGGCTGATGTCTTGTTTGCTCAGAGCTGGTCGCGTGCTCAGTGCGTCGTGTTTCTTCATGTGGGTGATTGAACCCGTGTTGTGTATGAGTAATGGAGTTATTCCTCATCAAGGGATGGGGAGGATGGATGTGTTTTTCAAGGGATGGCCCATGACTTGCAAAAAAAAAAATATCTGGATGGTCTGCAGGGCTTTGCTGCCAACCTGCCGCATGACCTTCAGTAAGTTATTTAGGGCAAGACCTGAAATGTTGGTGTTAGGCAATACTCATAGGCATTCTGCAAGGAAGACACTCTGATTTGGAGGGGAAGCAGAAGGCTGCTGAGAGCCTGGAGTGCAGCTAGCTGGAGCTGGAGCTGGAGCTGGAGGGAGGATCTTCAGAGCAGGCAGAGTGCTTAGCCTTAACGACCTGGTACATTTTAAGGGCAGAGTCCAAGGAACTAGTAAGTTGACTTTTCAGGCATCTCTGCTGGGCACGAGAGTTTGAACTTCATCTGCATCCCAAACTGAGAAGCACTGAAACACTGTCTTCTCCTTACATCCAGGGATGGAAGGTGCTGAGGATCCTCCATAGCATGAAGAAAGATGCTTAAAATGAACATTAATCATCTGTCATTGGTTTATCAGTTGTCCGAACCCTTATGACCTCGCTAGAAAAACCCATATGTTTCTGTAAAAACATGGCATGTGTGGGATGCTGGTTGCTGAGCTCCTCCATCGCCCTCAGGTCCTGCTTCCACCCAGCTGGGCTTGAAGGCAGATGGTGGGAGTGATGTGAGTGGTGGTGGATGTGGCAGGGGGGAGAAGTAAAAGGAAGAAAACAAGAAAATGACGTTTTTGCTCATTGGACAGTGAGGACGGTTGGGCTCATCTCCCAGGAGAAGTGGGCAAAGTACATATTGACACATCCGTGGTGGAACCGGGACAAAAAGCCCTGCTGCTGCTCGGGGCACAGCACGACAAGGGGCTGGGTCGGCGGGGAAGTCTCATTTCTCTGGCGACAGAGATTTATTTCTGTTTGCATGCTCATATTTTACAGGTAATTGGTTTATAGAGAAAACCGTTAGCTCAAGGATTTTAGGCAGGTGTTCCTGCAGTAGAGAAATAGGTTTTACAGACATTTTGAGTGTCGTACAGTCACCAAAGTGGCCGATGTTCGCTGTATAATCGGTGGGATGGGAGTTATTTTGGGGGGATTGAAGTCCTTTTCCAAAATGTTTTCATCAGCTCGAGGATGTGGGTCAGACCTCCAGCTTCAGTTCATTTAATGCGAGGGGGGGAGGAAGGTTTGGGAATACTTCATTTCCTAACTCTCCCCGTTACTGGGAAAAAAGGTAGAATTTCTTTTTCCATGAATTAGCGGACTTGAGCTGCAGCTCCACCTGCAAGCCTGTCTGCAGCCGGCCACTTGCCTTGCACGGACTTCTGCGCTGGGTTTTGCAGTTAAACAACCCAAAGACGCCAGATTTCAGTGGGTCACGGTGTTGTCCAGTCCCGTCGGTGACATTGCGTCCCAGGCCGGGTAGCCGGGGTTGCGGCAAGGCTGCATCTTTACTGCAGAGGAGGCAATTTTTGTTGTTTTCCCTAGGGAGGAAGAAGTTTTGATTCAAAGCAAGTTTTGTACTCCAGGTGATTTAAACGTGATCAAAGTCAGTGGCATTTTATTTAAAATTAAACACGCGATTCTCCTAATCAACCCTTTAAAGAGAGCATCTGGGGAAAAAATGATTGTTTTTTTTACATTTAATTATTCACTTGATTTTTTTTTTTCTTATATATATCTGATGACGTTTCCGCTGTTTGAGGATAGATAGGACTTTATTGACACAATTAGCGAAACAAACGATTATCGCACCTTTTATTTAACCCTGTGCTATTTGATCTATGTGCTTGCACTTTCGTTACTCCTTCGCTTGGTTACACTACACAATAATATCACCTTCCTGTGCTGCTACAGCTAAAACAAAGTGGAAAAAAAAAACCCCAACCCCGAACCCTTTTGGCTCTCAGCTGCTCTCTGCTGTTTTTATTACAGATGAACTAGAAAGCAATGTCGGGCAAAGAGTTATTTGAGTTTCCGTTCAGTGCTTGCTGGGCATTGTTTCCGGACCTGGCAATCGCCTGTGTTTGCGCGACAGTTTTCATATCTTAAAACAACAAAGAAAAAAATCCCGGCAACTCTCTTCCCAGCACAATTAGTAAGATCAGATTAAAACAACAACAACAACAAAAAAGAAAACAACCAAAAAAAAAAAAACCCAACCCAGATCATGATGGCTTTATATACATCAAATAGTAGAATCTTTCTGACTAATTCCCTGGGTATTTTGAGCCACTTTGCTGGGATGTGTTTATTTTCTTTGAACGTAGAGGTGGGAAGCATTGGCTCTGCCTGGTAGGAGGTCAGAGAGGGTTGTTGTACCCAAGAGCTGCGTGTTTCTGAGGTGTTTGGAGTAGGATCCTGCTGATGGATTGGGCCAGAGCCTGGTGCAGACCCCTGATGGTGCGATGCTGCAAGCCATGGATGAGTGTGTTCCTCTGAAATCTGGAAGGCAGGTGGTCCTGCTGACCTGCCGCCTTACAACCCTTTCCGTCTTTCTCTTCGCTGGTGGAGAAAACATCTTAATAGGTTTTAGAAGGGGTGGAAAAAAAGGGGAGGGGAGGAAAACTGTCTCCTTTCCTCTGACGGAAAAAAAAAGGGGGTTGGAAGGATCTATTGATTAGGTGAGAATGTTTTTCAGTTGCTGGCGGTTGTCCTCCTCTCACATCACCTGTGAGGCATCTGGGGGTGGTGGCCCTGTGGTGAGCCATGTTCACATGTGTTCACTGTGACATTCATTTAAATAAACCACTCCAAATGAAAAAAAAAAAAGGAAGAAAAAAGGAAAAAAAACCTCAAAACTTCCTACTGTGCAAAAAGAAATCAAAAGATATGAGTTTGCATGGGAATAAGCCTCGGCCAACGTGGTGAAAGCTGTCGTGTAACAGCCTGTCCCTTTCTTCTCTCTGAAGGTCCCAGTCCCACGCTTCCCACCGGTCTGGAGTAACATTTGGAGGAGCCCGGCAGCGTGGTTATTCTGGTAGTTCCCAAGGATATTTAGGATCATGGGATGTATGGACCCCCCAAACCCTCTGGAGAACGTCAGCTGCAGATAAAAGCATCTGGGAATTCCTGCCATCTTTTTGCCCTGTTTTTTCCTGGGTCGCTCCATGTCACTTGGGAAGGCAGCCTCTCTGGCCTGAGGATTATAGCAACCCGGTCGCTTATTGGAATACCTCCCCTTGCGTTTTCTCAAGATGGAGCCATTGCTTTACCCAGCAGAAGGATATATTTTTTTCTTCTCCCGGAGCTTTTCCAGTGCAGCAGTGCTCGTGGCCATCAGGTATGTAGATGGTTTCCTCATTCACTATCCAGTTTGCTTTCCTGATCTTTAGGAATGAAATCATTTTGTTTCATTACTAAGCTTCTGGTAAAATAAGACCTTCCAAAGTCCTTGTTCTGCATGTCGGCACCATGTTCTGAAGGTGGCTTTTCCTTGTTAGGACACAGACCCAATTTGAGATGTAGGTTTGTGTGGAGCAGTGGGGTCAGCTTCTTCTGAAGGTTTTGATGCCCAACCTGAACTTCACATCTGAGGAGCGGGATGGAGGTGCTCATATCTGCCGCTCCTTATTCCTCCCCCCTGATCACCCCGGACCCTCGGGCAGCTGCCCGCTGTGTTTGTAACCCTCAGCCGATACCAGTCATGTGTGGTTCTGCTTATCAGGCTTCATCATCCGGTTTCAAAGGAGACCACATGAGCGTTTAATCCATTTTTCCTCGTAATTTAACAGTATTTCTGCTGAAGAACCTGATCTTGAGGATGATTTATCCCATAAAAAAGGAGATGGCTTTAAATTTTAAAATTAAAACTATTCCTATTCAATATAGACATGGATAACTCAAAAGCTGTAGTAATAATAACCCAGTTTGCATTTTTATAGTCAGTTACAATGGGTTAGATGTTTCTGTGAAGGTGACAGGCACTTTTTTCCCCCCTTTTCTTTAATACCAGAATGGGATCATTGAGTTGGTCTCTGTGGGTATCAGTTTGCTGTGAAAATCATCCTTTTTGCTGGTTGTCCTGGTTTGGGTTGAATCTGCTCATGTGTGCGGGCAGACAGGTCACTCTGAGAAGAAGTTATGTCTTTGAGTGTCACTTAACTTAGTTATTTTCACTATGCAAAGAGGAGGTGCTGAAGGGAAAGGACTGAAAATGCTTTGCTATACATTTATTCTGCATTCCCATCAGCATTTGTGAGGCATTAAAAGTTTCATCTTCTTGCTTCGTAAGCGCGATTTCGCATCAGATTAAAGGAAGGAAATGGGGGGGGGGGGGGTAGAGCGTGTGTGTGGGGGAAGCAAAATCGGTC
>NW_028126670.1:0-72000 GCF_965231255.1 Vanellus vanellus
ATTGTTCTTTATTTTATTTTCTTTATTGTATTTTTTTTACCGTATTTTATGGTATTTTATTTTTCTTTGTTATTTTATTTTACGTTATTTTATTCTTTATTTTACTTTAACTTTTTTCTATTATACTTCATTTTATTCTATCCTATTCTATTTATTTTACTTTATTTTACTATTTCCTCCCCCCGTCCCCTCAGCAGCCCCACATTCCCCCCTCCCCGCCCTTCACCCCCTCTCCCCTCTCCTCCCCCGGGACACGGATTTGGCCGTTCCAGACTGCCCAGGATGGGGGCAGGGGGAGGGGTTTTGGAACAGGGCAAAAAAAATCCCGTGGAGGGAAACCCATGACCCCCCCCGCAAGTACATCCCCCACCCCCAAACCCATCCCCCACCCAAATACACCTCCAAAAATTACCCCCCACCCCCCCAATCCCATACCCCACCCCATGACCCCCACCCGAATGGGGGAGGGGGGGAGGAGGAGAAGGGGGCGGGGCCACGCTTGGTCCCTCCCCCAGTGGAAGTACCATGATTGGGGAGGGGAAGGGCAGAGGGGGCGGGGTCTGTGCTTACGAGGCTCCGCCCCCCCGAGGTGGGACTGGTCAGAGAAGCTGTCCCCGGAGGTCTGACACAGCAGGGACACCCTGGCTCCACACCTCCCCAACCCCACCATGTCTCTCCTCAGCCACCTGGGACTCGCCTCCCTCTGCCTCCCATCACCCTTCTCCACCGCACTCTGCAGCTGGAGGTCACAGCTCCTTTGCACCAGCGCCCACTGCTTTCCTTAGAGACCGGGCGGCACAAAGGCAAAGGGGGATTCTTCCGAGTTCTGAACGAACAGAATGAAACTGATAAGATTTACCCTTAAACCAAAACACGCTCCTCAACTGTATGCCACGGACAAGCTGCCACCAATGAGCTTTAACTCCCACAAGGCATAACCGTGGAAGAAATGTTTTTGCCAGAAAACAAAATGAAAGATACGCACAACTAAAGAGTTTTCTAAACAGAGAATTCAAGAGACTACTGAAAGATTGGCGAGCTTTTAACTGCCTGAAGGTCAAAGCAGCACCGGGATTGTGGAGAGGTGTCTGAGCGGTGTAAGAGGAAAGGGAAGGGAAACCTAGGGAGCAATCGCAAGTGCTTCTGTGCAGATGCGCTGCTGGAAAGGTGCCTTCAGACATGGTCAGTTTAGTTCGGAGAGGTGGAAATGCGTGAAAGGTGAGGGAGATTAAATGCAGAGCCTGAGAGAGAGAGTCCTGACAATGCAAAGAGAGGGGAAGGTCCACAGCTCTCCTCTTGCACATCTTGAAAACTCTTCATATGGATCTTACGGGAGAACACTGACTTGTCATTAGAAGCCTTCACTTGTTTCAGCTGATGAGCTCGTGCTCATACACGTGTCAAAATGTCTCAGGCTTCCAGGCAGCGCTCCGCTGTCTGACCATCAGTACCCAGTGGTACCTCCAGAGGACCCCGTGTCTCTGAAGCACGTGCCTGGGCCTGGCCGCTGTCCCCGAGGAGCTGCTGGAGACCAGAGCCCCTGGGAAGCTGCAGCTGGAGCCTGGGCAGAGGGTCCCAGGCACCTACAGTGGCACCACTGTCCGTGTCCCTGTAACTGCATCCCACCCCAATTTTATCACCACTCTCTTCCCAGAAGAGAAGTAAGAGAGAAAAGGAAGGAGAGATTTATGGGTTTTAAGGAAAACTAAAACTAGAAATGAAGCTCTGGGTTATTCTTAGTTTAAAAAAAATAAACTCAGCATTGGTGACAGTTAAGACTTTGCTTGAAACTTTTGAAATCCTGCCTTCGCACGGGTGTGAATTTGTAGTTCATATTCACTGTACGTACACGTAACTCACCCAAATCCGACTGCTTGTCGGCACTTGCATGGTTTCCGAAGGCACACACACTGACACTGACTATAAGGAAATGATCAGGTATCTATTTCCTGTGAGTGCCCAGGCCACAGTTGTGTGAGGCATTGCACAAGCATCCAAAATCAATGCACCGCTGCGGCAAAGGCCGACAGCTTCCTGGGCTGCATTAGGAAAAGCGTTGTCTCCAGCTGGAGGGAGGTGATCCTTCTCTTCTCCTCAGCACTGGTGAGGCCGCATCTGCAGTGCTATGTGCGGTGCTGGGCTCCCCAGTTCAAGGAAGCTCAGGACCTCCTAAAGGAATTCCAGCAAAAGGCCCCAAAGCTGATTTAAGGGGCTGCAGCATCTTTCCTAGGAAGGAAGGCTGAGAGATCTGGGGCTGTTCAGTCTGGAGAAAAAATGGCTCAGGGAGACCTTATTAAGGTGTCTCAATGCCTGATGGGAGGGAATGAAGGCAAGGGAGCCAACTGTACCTCAGGAGTTCCCAGTGAGTAGACTCGGAAGGTTGTCAAACCCTGGAACCACTGGAAGACTGCAACCGCCCAAAGAGGTTGTTAACTCTCCACCAATGGAGATCTTCCAAACCCTCAGGAGTTCCCAGTGAGCTTTGAATTTTGAGGGTGGACAAACACTGGAACAGGTGTCTCAGAGAGGTGGTGGAGTCTCTAATAACGGAGTTATTCAAAACCCACCGAGAGAAGGTCCTGAGCAACCTGCTGTAGCTGACCCTGCCTCAGCTGGGGCTTGGACTACACGGTCTCCAGAGGTGCCTTCCAACCTCACCCATTCTGTGAGTGTAGAGGACAAAAGTAAGACAGAAAGAAATGAGAACAGATCCCCTTGGCCACAAACACCTTGGTCTCCTGTGGAGAGGACCTGTGATGAAGAGAGGAAACTTATAATGAGGAAGGAGTAGCAGAGATGGAGTGTTATGCACTGACTGTAATCCTCCATTTCCCATCCCTCGTGTGCCTCTCCAGGCGGGAGTGAGAAGAAGAAATGCAAATGCAAATGAAGGAGTAATTTGAGCCTAGGGGAAAAAAAAAAAAAAGTGGGGTGGGGGAATGGTCTAAAATATTTAGTCATAGTTTCTGACTATCCGAGTCTACTTGACTTGGCAATGAACTGATAATTTGTAAGTGATTTCCCTGTCTTTGTTTTGACCCATGATCATCTTTCCCCTCGTATCATCTTGAGGAGGGGGAGCGAGTGAGCAGCTTGGTTGTTGTCTGGCTGCTGGTCACGGTTAACCCACCAGAGGACCGCATCAGGACTGCTGTGCCCGGCATGGGGCTCCCAGCACAAGAAAGAACCTGGCAGACTGGAGCGAGTCCTGCAGGACAAGGAGACCCCGAGAGAGCTCAGAGCTCCCTCAGGGCCACACACTGGAGCAAGGAGCCAGGCCAGTTGGTGGGATCTCAGTCAATGGAGATTTTCACTATTAGCTGGGACACGGCCATGAGCACCTGATCTTGCTGGAGGTTTCTGAGAAGGGCCTTGGCTGAGAGTCCAGCTGTGGACAGACCTGTAGGACTTGGTGTGTAAGAACGTCAGTAGGAAACTGGTTTCCATTCTGTTAGTACTGGCCGTGGAGCTGGGTATCACTGAGCCACAGGGGGAGGACAGAGGTGACTGTGCAGAAAGGTCCCTTGTCAGGGCTAGGGTGTACGGTCAGAGATGGCAATGGCCGGTGTGTGGACTGGTCTGGGATAATTTTCCTGGGGCAGGATCTCTGGGGTGTCCAGGAAACATGGCACAGGCCAGGCCCCTCTCTTTTGAGCTTTTTCTTCCTTGCTCCCTTCACCGTCAGCCCTGACTGGGACCGCTGGCTGTCCCTACCCTGCACGCTCACACAGCTCAGCTCCACACTGGCATTTTCCTCTCCTGGGCTCTTTCCAGCCCAGCCCAGCAAAGCAGCCCAGTTGGGACTGGCCCCCCAGCACTGCCCACCGCAGGGGGCTGCAGAGCTCTGGGCGTTCGACCACAGCCCCAGTCTCTCTGAAGGGCACAGCAGGGCTTGGGGGGCAGAGAGAGGTCTCAGCCTTCCCATCAGCCCCCGGCTTGTGCTTGCAGGGACGGCACAAGGAAACAGAGGCCACTCACTCTCAGGCTCTTCTGCATTCGTATTGTAGAAGATGCTCAGTCCCCACAGCATATAACCTCTTCTCTGCCCCGACCAAACCAACTCTGCAGGACAGCACGACTGCCCTGGGCTTCCTCAGGCAGTTCCTGTATCTCCTATCCCGTATTATAGCAGCTTTCCAGTGTGTGAAGGCCGCCTACAAGAAAGCTGGAGAGGGACTATTTAAGGGGGCATGTAGTGATAGGACGAGGGGTAATGGCGTCACACTGGAAGAAGGCAGATTTAGATTAGATCTCAAGAAGAAATATTTACTATCAGAGTGGTGAGGCACTGGAAGGGTGGATGGCACTGGAGGCACAGGAAAGTTGTGGCTGCCCCATCCCTGGAACTGTTCAAGACCAGGCTGGATGAGGCTTTGAGCAAATTGGTCAAGTGGGAGGTGTCCCTGCCCATGGCACGGGGGTTGAACTAGATGATCTTGAACATCCCTTAACAGCTATGATCTATCCAGACTCCCTTCCCTCTTCCTGCTGTATATTTCAATGGTGGTACAATTCACTTCTTTTTCATTCAATGAAGTTTAAAATGTGATCCACTATTCAGATGATGTGATCCACCATTCAAAAATTCTCAAAATTTGGGGATGAAATCACAAATTCATGAGGTACTTCTTTCCCGGGAAACAAACTTTGGAACAGGGGCTGTAGACACTCATCACTGAAGGTGAAGTCACAGGTTTGTTTACAAAAGATAGCCGAGTGACTTCAACTTAAATAATTTGTTTGACTGATTTCCTAAACTCTGAAGGCAGTCTCATTTTATTGCAGAAAGTTACTCTCGAGTCTAGCAAAGAGAAACCAGACAAAACTCTTCACTAGATTAACTGCAGTGGCTATATGTATATATTTACATTATTATTTATTCCCTTTTTGTGAACTGTAGTTAAACCATTGACTGTATCTCACTCAGAGATGAGAGATTCAGAGTGATGGAATGAATTGCACATTCCCAGAGCCAAATCCACCACTGGGGACCCGAGGGACCCCAGATGGGACCGACAGATGCTCCCCTCTACCCCTCTACAAAGAGAGAGGCAGAGGAGGAAAAAGAGACTTACGAGTTTAGAAGAAACCAAACTAATGAAATATTAATAAGAAAATAAAAAGAAATAATGAAAAATATATACAAAACCGTATCAAGCTCCCGAGATGACAGTCACGTCACTGGCTGGCACTGGGGCAGTCCCAGGCTGGACTCAGTGACGGACGGGAACTGGATTCCGGATCCGGAGTCAGGATTGGGATCACAGGCAGACGAACAGAGTCCTCCTCAGACGTCAGCCATTGAAGGAAGAGCCCGTGACCCTTTGATCCCTCAGCTTTTCTACTGAGCATGAGGCAGATGGGATGGAATACCCTGTTGGTCAGTTTTGGGTCACCTGTCCTGTCCGCTCCTCCCTCCAGGTGGGACCCCACTATGCTTTTCCGCTTCCGACCCTCCGACGGGGCAAATAACAAAGTTGGTTGGCCGTGGGGGCTATAGCAATAAGTATAAGCAGGAGCCTCTCTGCATACCATGCCTGGGCATCAGCTATAAACATTGGTCTTATCACTCTGAGAGAGTGAACATTGTCTGCACAATATGCAGTTAATTTCAGTTGTTAGAAGAGGCCCAGCTAAGAAGCGAAGTTACTGAACAAAATTGGTTCTGTTTTACCTCAAACCAGGACATTCCACCCCTTATTCCATACCATTTGCATCTTGCTCAGATTACTATTGCTTTTATACATCAAATTTACACACACACAGTTATATATGATATGGATATATGCAGGTCACTCATCTACGGTTTATGTTTATATACAAAATTTTAAGTCCATTTAGTTCATGATTGCAGGATCTCATCTCAGGGCAGGAAAGATGGTACAAAATTCATTCTGGTTCGTGCCCATGGGTAGCATGTTCATCTTGAAGAGCTTGCTGGACGCCACTTGATGAAGCTAGCTCAGGTTTCATCACCACTGTGTTATTCTGAAAAACACTTATTGAACACTGTTAGTATTATGTAGTGATCAGCATCATACTGCTCAGGATTGAGTATTCTCACCGAGGGTTAAATTCCCTTGAGGTACACATTGAACTTCTCCATCCTTCAGCATCACCCACCAAGTACATCCAGGTCCTTAGGCAAAAACAGTCCCACGAATGGGTTTGCTTTTGCCTGAAGCAGGAAAAACCCAAACAGTTTTCCCGAACAAATTCCTTTCATGCACCACAGGGACTTTATCCCCTTCTACAATATGTAAAAGGTCTGATTGAGCAGGACCAGCTCGATTGAAGGATCCCCTGGTGTTAACTAACCAGGTAGCTTGTTGTAAATGCTTGTCCCAATTTTTAAAGGTTCCACCTCCTATAGCTTTTAGGGTGGTTTTTAACAGTCCATTGTATCGCTCAATCTTCCCAGAAGCTGGTGCGTGATAGGGGATATGATATATCCACTCAATACCATGTTCTTTTGCCCAATTACTTATCAGATTGTTTTTAAAATGAGTCCCATTGTCTGACTCAATTCTTTCTGGCGTGCCATGTCGCCACAAGACTTGCCTTTCAAGGCCCAGGATGGTATTCCGGGCAGTGGCATGAGGTACGGCATAGGTTTCCAACCATCCGGTGCTTGCTTCCACCATTGTAAGCACATAGCGCTTACCCTGGCGAGTTTGAGGGAGTGTGATGTAATCAACTTGCCAAGCTTCCCCATATTTATATTTCAGCCATAGTCCCCCATACCACAAAGGTTTTAACCGTTTAGCTTGCTTGATTTCGGCGCATGTTTCACAGTCATGGATAACCTGCGCAATAGCGTCCATGGTTAAATCCACCCCTCAGTCACGTGCCCATTTATATGTTGCATCCCTTCCTTGATGACCTGAAGTGTCATGGGCCCACCGAGCTAAGAATAGTTCACCTTTATGTTCCCAGTCCAAGTCTGTCTGGAAAATTTTAGCAGCCTGATCCGCTTGCTGATTGTTTTGATGTTCCTCAGTGGCCCGACCCATGGGTACATGGGCATCTACGTGACGTACCTTTACGACTAGGTTTGCTAGCCGGTCGGCAATGTCTTGCCACAGCTCAGCAGCCCAGATGGGTTTACCTCTGCGCTGCCAGTTGCTCTGCTTCCACTGCTTTAGCCACCCCCACAGAGCATTTGCCACCATCCATGAGTCAGTATAGAGATAGAGTATTGGCCACTTTTCTCGTTCAGCAACGTCCAATGCCAGCTGGATGGCTTTTACCTCTGCAAATTGACTCGATTCACCTTGTCCTTCAGCAGCTTCCGCGACTCGTCGTGTAGGACTCCATACAGCAGCTTTCCACCTTCCATGTTTTCCTACAATACGACAAGACCCATCAGTAAACAAGGCATACTGTTTCTCATTATCTGAGAGTTCATTATATGGTGGAGCTTCCTCAGCACGTGTCACCGCCTCCTCTGGTGGCATCCCAAAGTCTTTGCCTTCAGGCCAATTTGTGATCACTTCTACGATTCCTGGGCAATTTGGGTTTCCTATTCGAGCTCGCTACGTGATTAAGGCAACCCACTTACTCCAGGTAGTATCGGTGGCATGATGAGTAGAAGGAACTTTACCCTTGAACATCCATCCCAGTACTGGTAATCGGGGCGCCAGGAGGAGCTGTGCCTCAGTACCAATTACTTCTGAAGTAGCTCTAACTCCTTCATATGCTGCCAAGATTTCTTTCTCAGTTGGAGTATAGTTGGCCTCGGAGCCTTTATATCCCCGACTCCAGAATCCCAGGGGTCGACCTCGAGTCTCCCCTAGTGCTTTCTGCCAAAGGCTCCAGGTAGGGCCATTGTCCCCGGCTGCGGTGTAGAGCACATTTTTAATGTTCCGTCCAGTTCGGACTGGTCCAAGGGCTACTGCATGCACAATCTCTTGTTTAATTTGCTCAAAGGCTTGTCGTTGCTCAGGGCCCCACATAAACTCATTTTTCTTTCGAGTCACTTCATAGAGAGGTTTCACAATCTGGCTATAACCTGGAATATGCATTCTCCAGAAACCCGCAACACCTAAAAAGGCTTGTGTTCCCTTTTTGTTAGTAGGTGGGGACATAGATGTTATTCGGTTAATTATATCCATTGGGATCTGGCGACGGCCATCTTGCCACTTAATTCCCAAAACCTGGATTTCTCGTGCAGGTCCCTTGACCTTACCTCTTTTAATGGCAAAACCTGCGTTCAGAAGAATCTTAATTATTTTCCTACCTTTGTGGAAAACTTCTTCTGCTGAATTACCCCACACAATGATATCATCGATGTATTGTAGGTGTTCTGGAGCTCCACTCTTCTCCAGTGCAGTCTGGATCAGTCCATGGCAAACAGTAGGGCTGTGCTTCCACCCCTGGGGCAGTGGATTCCAGGTGTACTGGACACCCCTCCAGGTGAAAGCAAACTGTGGCCTGCACTCTGCTGCTAAAGGAATAGAGAAAAAGGCATGAGCAATGTCAATTGTAGCATACCATTGGGCTGCCTTTGACTCCAGTTCATACTGAAGTTGTAGCATATCTGGCACAGCAGCACTCAGTGGTGGTGTAACTTCATTCAGGCCACGATAGTCTACTGTTAATCTCCAGTCCCCGTCAGACTTTCGCACTGGCCATATAGGGCTGTTAAAGGGTGAGCGAGTTTTGCTGATCACTCCTTGGCTCTCTAGCCGGCGAATCAGGTTATGGGTGGGAATCAGGGAGTCTCGGTTGGTGCGATACTGTCGTCGATGCACCGTGGCAGTAGCAATTGGCACCTGCTGATCTTCAACCCTCAGCAGTCCCACAACAGAAGGGTCATCTGAAAGACCGGGTAAGGTAGACAGCTGTGTAACATCCTCAGTCTCTACAGCTGCTATACCAAAAGCCCACCGATACCCTTTTGGGTCTTTAAAATACCCTCTCTTGAGATAGTCTATGCCAAGGATGCACGGAGCATCTGGACCAGTAACAATGGGGTGTTTCTCCCATTTATTCCCAGTTAGGCTCACTTCAGCTTCTAATACAGTCATTTCTTGAGATCCGCCTGTCACTCCAGAAATGGTGACAGTTTCTGCCCCTTTATGATTCGATGGCAATAGGGTACACTGTGCACCAGTGTCCACCAGGGCTTTATACTTTTGTGGCTCTCATGTGCCAGGCCATCGAATCCACACAGTCCAATAAACTCGGTTGTTCCTCTCCTCCTCCTGGCTGGAGGCAGGGCACCTCTAATGTTGACCGTAGTACCTACGATTATCAGATCGGTTCCTACCTGGTCCGTAGGATCGCCTACCGTAGGTTGGAGCAGCCTTCTTCCTGTAAGAATCCTTTCTCCTATCTGCTTCATTTTGCAGCTCAAGCACCCGTGCCTGTAGGGCTGAGGTAGGTTCTCCATCCCACTTCTTCATGTCTTCTCCATATTCACAGAGGCAAAACCACAGGATATCTCGCATGGGGTTTGATTTGTCTTGAGTCGGAGGGTGTTTTTTCTCTTGAGTAGGAGGGCGTTTCCTCTTAGCAGCTGCAACATGAGTCTGTACAGGGAAAGAATGGAGTTTTTCCTCCACCTTGGTTAGTTTATCAAACAGTTTATCGGTTTGCTCAACTAATTTCTGGGTCATTTGCTCTATTTTCTCAGTCAGTTTCTCAGTCATTTTCTCGGTGGTCACAGTCAGCTTTTCTATGGCTGCCACAGAAAAGGGACGAGAGCGACTGTCTTCATACTGTCGTACCTTATTAACCACTTCATTTACAGTTGGTGTGTCAGTATCAGATCCTCCCCAGACCATTGTTGACAATGTGTGGGAATATGTTGATGGTGCACTTTGTACAAACTTTTTTAGCATAGATCGTTTGCATGGCATTTCATCAGGGTCTACTATCACTTGCCCATCGCTATAAATCACCTCTCGCACAGCCAATTCTCTCAGGTACTTAATACCTTTTTCCATGGTGGTCCATTTACTTGGATGGCATTCGATATCGTCCTTAAAGGGATACCTGCGCTTTCTGGCTGACACCAGTCGCCTCCAGAGACTGAGAGTGCTTGTCTTTCTCCCAATCTCTTTATCAATCCCTCCATCCTTGGCCAGGTTTCCCAATCGCCTAGCTTCTCTGCCATCTAAATCTAGGGTATCTGCCCCACTATCCCAGCATCGGAGCAACCAGGAGACAAGTGTTTCACCTTCATGACGACTAAAGTCCTTCCTGATATTTCTCAGATCTTTCCTAGAGAAGGATTTAACAACTCCCTCTACATCTGAGTCCTCCTGTGGTGAGGCTGCCCCAGAAGGGGCCTCTCCAGCATCTGCTCTAGAAGGACTCTCGCCTTTGTTTTCAAAGGTCTCTTTCCCTTGTCTGGTCTTGAAGGACCCTCCCCTGGATCTTCTTCAGAACTCTCCCCCAAGCTATCTGACTTGAGGCGGTCTTTGTCGTAAGGGGCAGGGGAAGGAGTTGACCTCCTCTTCTTCCTCCTGGTTACCGGGGCAGCTTGTACCGATTTTGATGGAGTTTGAGTAGTTTTGGTACTGGTTGTAGTGGCTGCAGTAGGTTGTGCCGGGACAGGCGGCGGCGTGGCTTGTGCCGCTGCGGGGGGGGGCGCGGCTTGTGCCGCGACGGGCGGCGGAGGGGCCGGTGTTGTTGCGGTGGGGGGGGCGGCTGCCGGTGGTGCCGGTGCCGGTGCAGGCGGCGGCGGCGGCGGAGGAGGCGCCTGTGCCGTTGCGGTGGGGGGGGGCGGCTGCCGGTGGTGCCGTCGCTCCGGGGGGGGCGGCTGCGGCCGGGCCGGGCGGGGCCGCGGTTCGCGCCGCTGCAGATCGCCGAGCGGCTGCGCGGGTCTGAGTGGCGGCAGCGCACGGTCCCCTACAGCTCCCCCTGCACAGATGTTTCACATGAAACCACCCCTGCACCACATTCAGGAGCCCCAACAACAAAATCACGATCTTAACAAGGCACCAGTCCTTATCCTCAGAGCCCAAAAGGCTTCCATGCCCCAGCTCTGAGGGTGTCACATCAGCATAAGTATCAAAGGGCGAAGTAAACATTCCCCAGGTAGAACCGAAAGTATAATTAATAACAGAATCCATCACCTGATGCCCGAGATATACAGGTAGAGCCGTTACCCAACTCATCGTGTTATACATCTGAATTGCGAACCACACCAAAACAGCACCTTTAAACCTTCGCATAAAAAGACAAAGAATAAATGAAATTTGCAACACCTTTGGCAGGTTAGACCAAGTTTACTGCATTAAGGTCAACCACAGCTGTTTAAAGGCATGATACACGATTTCGTCTAAGAATGACATGATGCAAGCTGTCTGTTCTAATCTCTGAGCAAGCTGGAATTCAAACTGTTCAGGCAATTTATCACAGCTCTGGTGGAGCACTGCTCGGGCCCCACGTTGGGTGCCAATTAATCTGTCCTGGTTTAGGCCAAAATCCACTCCTGGGGACCTGAGGGACCCCGGATGGGACCGACAGATGCTCCCCTCTACCCCTCTACAAAGAGAGAGGCAGAGGAGGAAAAAGAGACTTACGAGTTTAGAAGAAACTAAACTACTTTAATGAAATATTAATAAGAAAATAAAAAGAAATAATGAAAAATATATACAAAACCGTATCAAGCTCCCGAGATGACAATCACGTCACCGGCTGGCACTGGGGCAGTCCCAGGCTGGACTCAGTGACGGACGGGAACTGGATTCCGGATCCGGAGTCAGGATTGGGATCACAGGCAGACGAACAGAGTCCTCCTCAGACGTCGGCCATTGAAGGAAGAACGCGTGACCCTTTGATCCCTCAGCTTTTCTACTGAGCATGAGGCAGATGGGATGGAATACCCTGTTGGTCAGTTTTGGGTCACCTGTCCTGTCTGCTCCTCCCTCCAGGTGGGACCCCACTATGCTTTTCCGCTTCCGACCCTCCGACGGGGCAAATAACAAAGTTGGTTGGCCTTGTCTGTTATGGCAATAAGTATAAGCAGGAGCCTCTCTGCATCCCATGCCTGGGCATCAGCTATAAACATTGGTCTGATCTCTCTGAGAGAGTGAACACTGTCTGCACAATATGCAGTTATTTTAGTAGTTAGAAGAGGCCCCGCTAAGAAGCGAAGTTACTGAACGAAATTGGTTCTGTTTTATCTCAAACCAGGACAGTCTCCATCCACAACCTTGGGGGATTCCTCATATACAGGGGTGAAGAGGTGGAGGGTCAGATGTACACATGCGGCACGGGCTGCGTTAACCCCCGCGCCTCCCACTGCAGGAATGACCGCAGGCAGACGCACTGTGAACCAAACATCAAACCTTTAATGAATTAAGAAAGAGAGAGAGATGTGGGAGAGTGGGGCTGGGGCTGGAGTGGGTGGGTGCGGGTCGCATGCGGTGGGGATGCGTGCTCCACGCCTTCTCTATCAGCCCATGAAGAGAGGCTGGGGGAGCGTGGGGCACTTTGCCCCCCAGCATCCACCAGGTTTCTGCGTCGCTTGGTGGCCATGGTGTTGCCATCAGATGCCCTCCGCTTGTTGCTGCCCATGTGCTGCCTGCTGCTGCCCACTGCGGCACCGTCCCGCTCCGGCGTTCCCTCCCACAGGGGTTTGGAGTGTTTTTCCACCTAGCACACCACCATCTTCCTCTTCTTGGGTGGGATGTTGTCCCACGGGGAGGTCTCTTGCGTCCTGGGGGTGCCGTGTGGCGCGGGGCGCTTGGCCTGCTTGCCACCCGCCTCTCCCGATCTAGGCACAGCCTGGCAGGAGACAACGGCTGGTGGCAGCAGCGAGCGGGTCAAAACCTCCTGGGACTGCCTCCTCAGCAGCTCCTCCAACAGTTGGGCCATGCGGGGTGGCCGATGCTGGGGGACAGCCGGGGGTCTGGCCAGGGTTCTTGGCAGCGGGTGACAGAGGGTTCTCAGCAGGGAACTCTCTGGAGGACTCTTCAGGGGATCCTTCCAGGGACTCTTCACAGGACTGTCCTTTAAAGTCTTCTCTGAACTCTCCATGGAGGGACAGCTTTGCTGGTTTTGCTGCCTCGGCTCGGTGGTGGCCGTTGGAGGGCCCCGTAGGCAGGCTCCTTGAGCAGGCTGACCTCAGAACTCGTTGCCGATAATACGGCTATTACAGACGTTATGAAGGCCGAGGCTTCGTGAGGATGGGAGGACTCGGCCTTCACCGCCTTCAGCACTGTGCGTTCGGTGAGGATTTTCTCCACTACTCCTTCTCTTCCTCCTTCTCCTTCTCTTCCTCCTTCTCTTCCTCTTTCTCCTCCTTCTCCTACTCGTTCTTCTTCTCTTCCTCTTTCTCCTCCTTCTCTTCCTCCTTCTCTTCCTCCTTCTCCTCCTCTTCCTCCTCTATAGGACTGAGGGTTGGCTCTGCGTCTATGTTTTCTTTTGGGCATTGCTTTGCCCTTGGGTTGGCTGGTCATGGGTTGGTTTGTGTCGGAGGAGACCCTTGGGACCACCAACCGCCGCCTGGAAGGACACAAAGGGAGAGGTCTACCTGAGGACACAATGGGTTTGGGGCTGCTTTCTGCCCCTCCCCATGAGCCACGTGCCTCCTCATGTAGCCAGCAGCAGGTTGGCTGAGGAAACCCCCTGTGCCGGGACCCTCATCTGACACACAGCTGTCCCATTGTCCCTAGACCACGCTGGGGCTCTCCTGAAGAGCTGGAGAAGATCCAGCCCTGTGAAATGGGGGTGTTCCCAGCAGCCACATCCCACCCCTCCAGGTGCTGCCTTCACCACTCTTGGGTGGTGATGACCAAGGAGCGTTCAGGGCTGGGGAACGGGCTCTTGCTGGGTCAGAAAATCATGGAATGGTTTGGGTTGGAAGGGACATTTAGAGGTTCATCTAGTCCAACGCCCCCCGCTGTCATCGGCAGGGCCACCTTCCAGTAGACCAGGTTGGTTCCAGCCCCATCCAACCTGACCTTGAACACCTCCAGTCAGGCTGATGGAATGGTTTGGGTGGGAAGGGACCTTTGAAGGTCCATCTAGTCCAACACCCCTGCCATGAGCAGGGAGGTCTTCAACCAGATCAGGTTGCTCAAAGCCCCATCCAACCTGGCCTGGAATGTCTCCAGGGATGGAGCGTCTCCCACCTCTCCGGGTAAAATGGCCCCGTGTGGCCGCCCACCCTGAGCCTTCAGCCTCACCTGGCCAGAGACCTTGTCCTCTTCTTCTGCAGCTCCAAGATTTCCCCAAACTGCGGTGTTTTGCTTTGAGTCGGGCTCGGAGCAGCAGGAAAGGGAAAACCGGGAAACCCCACTGGAACCAGAAAGAAGACACCTCCTCAGAAGAGCGTCGCTGTGACGCTGCCAGACCACCCAGGGACACGCAGGGAGTGCTCAGGCCTCTTCCCAAAATGTCTGAGGGTTGGACATTCTGCTCCTCTAGCAGCCCCATCGTGTCCTCCCCAACACCAGCACCATTTCCAATGTGGTTTTCCGACTTCATCATCATCATGATGGTCAGGAAGGAGGAGCCGGGTGGTGCCGGGGAGGGGACAGGTGTCATTTCTGAGGGGAAGAGGGGGAGGAGAAGGCCTTGGCCCACCATCCTCCCACTGTACCCTTGGGCACATCCCACCCCGGGGCTCTCTTTTGGTGACACCAACAAATCGTTAGGACAAAAGGCCCTCAGGAGTTGGCCTGAAGCTTTAGGACAAGTCGGAGCCTTTTGGCGCTCAGCGTCGGCCATTTCCCCACAACATGGCAGAAGTTGGTTACCCGTCCCATGGAGAAGAGCTGGGAGCTGCTTTACCTTTCCCACCTTGCTGGAGAGCTGGCAAACTGTCTTTTCTCATCTGCACATCCTCACCAGGGACTTGTCTCGAGGTCTTGAGGAGAGCCCTGGGTGGGTGTTTGGGCACACACTCCATCACAAACCTGGAAAGAAGGAGAAGACACCCATATGACCCATGGCACCACCAGCACTTGCCACTTCCTGCGGCCACTTGCCCGCAGGCAGAGTTTGGCATTGCCATGAAGGCCATTGACTTCCCAAGTCTACCACATCCCATCCCCAAGGACGGGCCTGGGAAATGGAGTCGCCCAGCGAAGAAGTCCAGGCCACCACGGGAAGAAATGTCATCCAAATTCCTCTGTCTTTCCCCTCAGAGCTGCCTTATGGGAGTGACTGCGGCCTGGGGACATCATCAAGAGTCGCCGCCTGGTGTCCCCAGGACACCCGCAGCGGCACAAGGAAGAGATGCTACCTTGGGCGTTGGCATCAAAGAGCGGCTACAGCCGCCAACGTACTCACTTGGGAAAGAGGATGACACGGCCGGAGAAGCTCAGTGAGGCCACGGGTACCACTGGGGACACAATCATGTCCAGCAGATGGGGGACCTGCAATGGAGGAACACAAAGATTCAGGACATCCTCAACGTGGTTGAAGCACTGCACACTGGAGGATGCCAAAGACAGCAGGACATCCTCAATGTGGTTGAGGGTCTCAGTGTTGGAGGAGGCCAAAGATGGCAGGACATCCCTCCACGTGGTTAAAGCACCCCACATTGGAAGAGGCCAAAAACGGTGGGACATCCCCCACATGGCTGAGGCACTCAAGTGTCGGAGGAGCTTGAGGCAGCAAGTGTTGGCAGGACCGTAACTCTCACCTGGACCGAGTGGCTGAACGTGTCCTGAGGGACCCCACACAAGCAGTGCCAGAACACTGCCGTGGGACCGCACGCACCACAGAGAAACCAAAATGCTTACCTTGAAGACAACCTTCTCCAAGTTCTCCTTCCCAGACAGCCTCTCCAGGAAGCTGCGGTAGAATTTCACGTGCACTTTCGTGCCTTCGATGAGGAGCACCCCCACCTCCCTCAGGATGAGGGCCACATTCTCCCCCTTCCCCAGGCAGTGCGAGAGGAGGGTCGTGGTGCCTTGGATGCAGTCCACCACTTTCTGCCGGGACACGGCGGCTGCCACGGCCACCTTGGAGTACTTGAGGGGCTCCAGCTCCTTGTTGCCTGGAAGAACCACAGGAGAAGGATGGAGACGCTCACCCGGTGGCCCGTGTCCTACAGCTTGTGTGTCACAATCATTGCATTGCCCCAAAAAAACTCAAAACCACTCAATTATTGGACTTTGGAGTTGCTTCAGAGAAGATGACCGTGCAGTCAGCCATCTTACCGGGCAGGTAGTCCTTGTTGTCCATCAGGTTGTGGACAACAGCAAGGTTCCTGGCCAGGTGGAACACCGGCTTCTGGATAGTCACGGTTTCATCTCCGACCTGGACGCGTTCGAGGACAGTACCGAAGGAGCCAAGGGTGGGAATTCGGACGCCCTGCAAGTGGACGAGAAGGGTGGGAGGGTGAGGACTGGCTAGAGGGAAGATCTGGAGGTGACCTCCCCCATCCAGGGATGGTGCTTGAGGCTGGATCCTGCCCTCTCCCACCGTTTGGAGGCACGAGCTGGGCGGTGGGGAGAACTTTGGGGAGGAGATGTTGAGTCCTTCCCCTCCTCAGGAGAAAAAACCAGCACTGGAGTTTGGGCAGAACCAGGACGAGGCCATCCCGGGGGGGTCTCCAGCGACCTGGATCAGCCCTACCAGAAGTGACACCAACATTGCACAGGCCCCGTTTGGCCATCAGTGGGGACTTTTGGGGTGAGATTCCTGTTTTCTGAGGAGTTGAAGGGTGAGAGCAGGCCACGCCCCAGGGGGATCCCACCACCCCTCATGGTGCATGAGGAGGACGCGGGTGTTGCACCACCTTGTGGAGCAGGAGTTGGTCTTGAATGTAGCCAGCCACTGCATCCCAGACGGCCGTTCGCTCTGAAAAAACAAAGAAGAACCAGGTCAGGCCCCATCTCCACCAGCTCTCAGGTCCACCCCAAACATCTCCCCCTTGAGCCGCGACGCGGTGGCAGACGCCAAGTGTCAGGGCTGGCTCCGAAATGGTGACAAGCCCTTGAGTCTTGGCTGCCGGAGAGGTGGCTGCGGTTGGCCGTACCTTCAGCGGTGACGCTGGACATAGCGAAGGTGTGCTCCATCCCATCCCAGAAGTCCATCTTGGTCCGCCTCACGCTGGCAGGTCGGTTCTTGGTGGCGACAGCCATGTTGGAGGTCATCTTATGGACGTTCCTCCAAAGTGTGGGACCCACCACCCGGTGGGCCCTTTTATACCCCCTGAGTGGGTGTGCCACGCACCTCTTGTGACATCAGGGTGACATGTTCATCGCTGATTGACTGACCGTGGTGACACGGCAACCGCCAACCTCTGGTGGGGTGGCCATTAGCAGGGAGAGCTTCAAGCAGCTCAGGATGCTCCAAGCCCCGTCCAACCTGACCTCGGACCTTCCAGTCATGGACACACAGATTGGTTTGGCTTGGAGGAGACATTTGAAGGTCCATCTCGTCCAACCTCCCCTGTCTTCGGCAGGGGCATATTCCAGTAGAGCAGGTTACTCAACGCCCCATCCAACCGGACCTTGGATACATCCACTCAGACCCACAGAATGGTTTGCATTGGTTGAGTTGGATTTTTGGGTGGTTTGGGTTCCAACAGACCAGGTTGGTCCCAGCCCTGTCCAATCTGACCTTGAACCCCTCCAATCAGACTCATAGAAGGTTTGGGTTGGTTGAGTTGGATTTTTGGGCTGGAAGGTTTGGGAACCAGTAGAGAAGGTTGGTCCCAGTCTCATCCAGCCTTACGTTGGACACTTCCAGTCATAGACCCACAGAACGGTTTGTGTTGAAGGGGACCTTTGAAGGTCCATCCAGTCCAACCTCCCCATCATCGGCTGGGACACCTTCCAGTAGACCAGGTTGGTCCCAGCCCCATCCAACCTGACCTTGAACACCTCCAACCGGACCCAAAGAACAGTTTGGATTGGATTTCTGGGTGGTTTGGGATCCAGTAGACGGGGTTGGTTGCAGCCCCATCCAACCTGACCTCAGACACTTCCAGTCATGGACCCAAAGACTGGTTTGGGTGGGAGGGGACCTTGGAAGGTCCATCCTGTCAAACCCCCCAATCACTGCAGTGGCCGAGAATAAAAGTAGTGCCACGAGTGGGGCGGGTGCTGCTGCGTTATTGTATCTCATCCTATTGTATTATTTTATCTCTTTCGTTTATTTTGTTTTTTCCTCTTGAGCTGTTGAGCAGAGATGGTTCTCGTGCTCTCTTCCCATCTCGGGGGGGTCGTTGGGCTGTGGCGTGGGGCTGCAGAGCCCGGGAGGAGAGGACAACCCCGAAGAAAAGGTCCCCTTGCCGCCCTCCACCAGCAGCGGTGGGATGGGTGCAGGGACCCTCCTGCCATCGGCTTATCCCGTCCCCTGCGGGAGCCTTTTTCTGCAGCAAACCGACCCAAAACGACAACGGCACGTTGGTGCTTCTTGCTAAATGGGGAGGGGGGAGAAAAACAAATCTATCAGTTTGCTCTGTAAGGATGGAAGCAGCGCATCCCCAAACAGGGCCAAAATCAGGCGGCTTTTACAGGATGGGGTTTTGCAAAGCTGCTGGTGCCAGTACCCCATGGTGACGGTCAGAGGGGGAAGAAACTGGTTGAGCCCTTAAAAAGAGGAAAAGAAAAAGGCTCGGAGGAAGGGAAAGGTGCAGTGCCGGGGTTTCCTTGCTGCTGTTCCTCCGGGATGCCCGTGCGCGTCCCCTCCACGCTGCCCTCCGGGCAGGACCGTGCTCGCTGCTCCGGCTCTGCCTCCCTGGAGGGGAAAGGTCCCGGCGCAGGAGAGTCCCCATCTCTCCCCCCTTCCCAAAAGAAACTTTAATTACCGGAGAGGTACATTATTACGCCGGTGACCCACAGTGGCTGTGGGGCTGGGGGGCTGTGGTACCAGCCCTATTGCTGCCCTACCCTTAAAATGGAATTATACACTTCTAATATAGGACAATTTGGTTTTCTTTTTTCCATTTTGTTTTCCTCCCTGTAAAAGGAGGGAGCGGGGCTGAGCTTCGCTCCCTCCTGGCAGGGACCGGGAGAAATGAGAAAATCAGGATCTAATTTCTCATTTTTCAAAAAGTCTCCATCTGACTTTCAGAAGCTTGAGACACTGGCGTTTTTATAATTTCAGTATGTTATACAGCAGAAGGCCAACACTTTTGTTAGATTCATGAAAAAGTTAAGAGCCCCTGGGAGATAGCCTCCCAGCCTGCAGTTCCTAGACACATCCAGGCTTACTACAACTGTAATTGAGAGCTGGAAATCTTTTTGCTGGTTTATCCACTGCACTTTGGCTTGTGCTCAGTAGCACTCCAGTGTCATATGCAAATCTATAGCCTGGGATGAGCCAGTGACTTGGAATCCACCATGACGCAAGCTACAGCAAAGACACACAGATATGCACAGTGAACATTGTACCTCTGAGTGGCTGCCAAACCTAGTATGCTAAGGGAATTAAGGCAGAATCTTACTATTGACAACTAAGCATTGCTTCAATCTTGCAAATGATGCTTTTTTTTCTCTTTTTTAACCTTCTTGCTTTAACTGACATATCTTGATATCTGTAGAAACCCGATTTCTTTCCCAGAAAGAAAGAAAATAGGACTCTGGACAATTAGAACATCTTCCTACTAATAGTAGAGGATGAACAGGACAACCTGCTTACACTATATCCTTCAAGCCACTTCCCACTGCTTAGGTTCATCTTGTATACTAATTGAGACCAGGCTCGCTCTTAATTTATTTTTTAAAAAGCCATCTCCTTATACAAAACATGTATTAAGCAAGAGTCTGCAGTTTACCTTGGGCTGGTCACATCATGGGTATTATGGAACAACTTCTGTATCTTGTTGCTAGAAACAACTCCCACTTTCACCAGGTAGGAATAGGCTTCCACGTGAAAAGCCCAGAAGTGCTTCCCTTTGGCAATCCCAGTGTCGCCAATGATGTAATCCAGGGTTGCGTAGCATCCGACCTGCATGCGCTCAGACCCCAGCAGTAGAGGAAATCCAGCCCTACTTTCCACAGAGGTTCTTCCTGGGTTCAGCAGGAGATGTTCACTGTTGTACCCGCATTTGTCATCAAAAAGAAAACTGAGAACTGAAAAACAGCATCCCAAAAAATTTTCTCTTAGTTAAGTATTTCTGTGCTTATAAACTATATTTTAAGTCACGCTGGCACTAGAATTCCTCGCTTTTAAAGGCTACCAGGAACATTACGCAAGCTAACACAGTCTCAGTATGCTACCTACTTAACCTGTTTGTTAACAGTGCTTTTAAACATTTATACAACCGGTAACAGTGTAGTAGAAGTCTGGGAGCTACTGGAAACCACCTACAGCTCTTAACACCACCAGCAGCTCGTGGACATAAGAAAACCCAATACCTGGGGCTGGAGGCGTACGCAAGATAACTTCTCGGCTCCAAGGGCTAGAGATGGATCCTTTATATCCTCGAACTCTGAAGGCATAGCTGCTGTCGTCATCGAGATCAGATATTACTTTGCTCTTGCTGCAAACTTCGATCTCCTGCCACGTTGTACTCTCCTCTTCTTTATTAAGCTTATGATACTCAAGAACATAGATATCAGCTGAGTCTGTCTTCCCAGGGCATTCCCAACTGATCAGAGCTTTGTTGTACATTTTGCTCTGCTCTTCATTGATTTCTGGTATTTCTAGACCTGGAATGACAGAGATTCAGGAGAAAAAAACCTCAAATGTAGATACATGTTGTTTTAGAATTAAACACAGAAGCCCTTTGTTGAGTGGCTACAGCACTGGGGGGACAGTGGGGGGGGGAAATCTGACTCAGTCAAAGAGTGCAGATGAGGATGGGTCTGTTCATGCACTTAAATCCTTTCTGGTTTTACTTTGAAAGTTGTATTATTTATTTTTGCTGGCAACTAAAAAACCATATAAAAACCTATTCTTTTCTGTCGTGCAATCACGACAAAAAGCTGCTAGGAAGACCTAGTATTACTTAACTACAATATTTTGGAAGCCAATGTAAACTGGTTCTGAATGCCATGGCATCTTAGCTTCTTTATCAAAGCTGAAGCTAGCATTGCTGCCAGGTAATGCCTTGTGAATCACAGAGGCAGAAGGGACAATGCAAGTCACAAGATTGAGTTCTGCAACTGCAGCCCTGCACAAGTTTTGCCTCTTTCCAGAGAAGCCCTTAAAGCTATAACTCAAGAAAGACGTGATGCTCTCATAATTTGCCATTGGAATGGAAGGACAAGTCACCAAGGATCTCTTCTTGCTTGGCTATGTCCATCACAAAGTCCTTGAAAGTAGTTTCAGCTGCTGGCTTGAAGCTCTTGAGAGATTCAGTAGCTTTTTGGATTCTGAAAGCACAGAAGCAGAGGGATGGCAGAAGAGGGAAAAAGGAATTCACATGGGTGCATTCCTTAGAGCAAAACCGCTAGGTTTTGCTTTAAAAAAAGTTCTCTTTTCAGGTACTTACTCATGTGTCCCAGAAACTTGTCTCTCTAGACAGAATTAAAATGCAAAATTTAAAGGCCTTTTGTACATCAGTGTAAAGATAACTAACAGGGAATCTTTTGGTTGGCAGAGCATTTTAACAATTTGGGGCATTACATTCAAAGAACAAAATAGGTGTGAAGCGCTAATGGAGCACAACTATTCAGATCAAAGAGTTTAAAGCCAGAAGAGACCTGTTAGATTAACTTGCAAATACCCGATGCAATCTCTGAGCAAAGGACTGTATCAGTGAGCTGAATGGGTTACCCTTCCACTGCAGTCCTACTGAAGAAGGCTAGGCGTTGGCGCAGGACAGAGCCCCTCCTCTGGGCTGTTTTTTAACGCACACTGTAATATAGGAATTTCTACTGAATGGTACCGGGACCGCCTCTGAGGCTCTGCAACACCAAGTACTTGCATTCAGTACTTTCCTAGCAGGTGTCCAAAGAATAGGACTGACCAGACATCCCTGGAACAGTACCTGTACCTCAAACGGAAGATAATTAATAAGATACCTGACATGAAGTTGTTTTCCTGTTTGAACAAAACAAGATGGATCGGTTTCTTTAAGCAGTTCTTGAGCAAGTCCTACAAGGCCATTATTTTCCAGGAGCCCTTGAGATTCTTCTGCTTGTGTGTGCAATTTTTCCAGCCTTGAATTCTTAGAAGCTTCAATTGCCCTAAGAGCTGCGGATTTCTTCTCTTCCAGGACATGAGATAATTTCTCAAAACTCTGAGATGCTTCTTCTTTCGCTCTTTCACTGTTGCACTAGGAGGGAACAAAAGACATTTTAGACGGATCCCACAGCACAGAGTACCCCTCTACCGGAAAAAGAAGAGTATAAAACCAGGGACTTTCGGGAAACGGGTGCGAGCCGTCGGCGGAGTGAGACTCCCGGGCCGCCCAGCGCTGTTTTGCTTGCTGCCGCTTGCTAATAAATACTTCAGTCTTAATTGGCTCCGTCTCCTCGCATCAATTTGTGGGACTAACCCATAACAAACCTGAAATTAATTACAGCTTGTTGGGAGTGTCGAGATGCTCGGTGGGGGCTCGGGGGTGGGTGGTGGGTGGAGAAGCGGTGCCCTGACCCCCACCTCTGGCTTTTCCCCTCTCCTCCCCAAGACTGCACAGCGCAAGATGAGGGAAATGCTCCAGCAGGTGAAGCAGCAGGAGCAGAAACACGCTCCGGGAGCCCCGGCCCCGCAGCACAGCAAGGGAGGCTCCCGCCGTGCCGCCCAGCACCGCCCGATGAATGTAACCCCGCCGCCGGACATCCCCCCCTCCCAAATCCTCCTCCCCCACCCCCAGCAGGTCAGGGGAGCAAACCAAAGACCCCCCCAAAAACACAGCCCCCCATTCCCCGCGGCGCTGCGAGGATGCACAGCCGAGGGGCACGGGGAGGGCTCTCTCCATCCCACAGCCTCCCCCTTCCTCCTCCCTCGCCTCCCGACGCTATCCCTTTAGTTGGACTAACAGAGGCAGAGAGAGAGAGAAAGAGAGGTTTTATTATTCTTTCTTTTTTAATTTTTTATTTTTAATTTCCTAAAAGCCACGGGTTTTTCATCCCAGGCATGGCCAGAGGAGCTCGCCCAGCGTTGAGGGGGGGAGGTTGGGCTGCAGCACACAGCGCAGCAGCTCATCAGTTTTTAGAATTAATGTAATGATAACAAAACTAACGGCGATTTTTAAGTTTTGTAAGGTTTTTATTTATTTATTTATTCATTTCATTTCAGAGGGGGTGGGGGCGGGAGGGGGATGTTTGTTTTTTAGCACAAGCCGGCTTTTCTAGAGGTTAAAGAAAGGCTGTGCTCGGCCGTAAACGCTTTGGGGAAAGATCCCGGTTGCAAGGAGAGAAGGTGGGAAAAGAGGGGCAGGGGGGGAAAACAGATTTCCAAGAGGTTGTCAGCCCAGGGCAGGGGGAAAAAAAAACCAAAACACTAGCAAAATTATTATTTTTTTTTTAATTTCAAAAATAAAACACACACAACCCCCAACCCCAAATGACACACACACATCCACACACAAAAACTACCTCAGGTTTTCATACCTCAGCACATTGCGCTTCTGTTTCCCTTTTAGAGATTTTCTATGCCTTGTAAAACTGATAGCTGGAGCATTATTTTTGTTTATTTTCTTAATAAAAAAAAAACGAGTTGGAAAACACGCTCTCTACTGAGTGTGAGGCGGGAGAAGGAAGGCAATCCCACGGGTGCCAGAGCTCTTCCATAGTCTCCTTCTGCTGGCTGAGAGCCAGGGGCCGTTCCTTCGGAGAAAGCTTGAGAGATGTTTGAAAAGAGAAAAAGAAAAGGAAAAAAAAACCAAAAGAAAACAATGGGGGAAGAAAAAAAAAGAGGGGAAAGAAGAACAAACAGAAAAAGAGATAAAAGGGGGGGAAGAAAAAAAGGGGAAAAAGAAAAAAGGGAAGAGGAAAAAGGGGGGGAAGAGAAAAAAAAGGAAAAGGAAACAAAACCCCCAAATATAAAAAAAGAAAGGTACAAAGGAAAAAAAAAAACTAACCAAGCAAGGAAAGTGGTGAAAGCCATCGGGCAAGAGAAGGGACGAGAGCCAGGGGGTGAGGTGGCGGTGCCAGCGCCGGCCCTGGGGGCTGCGACACCACACTGCAAAGTGTTCTGTGAAAAAAACCAACCAAAACCCACCCAATGACAACAACATCAAAAAACAAAGAGAAATCTCTCCAGCTCACACGAGCCTGAGCTCGCTCTCCGTTGCTTTTGTTCCAGTGTCTCAGGGGGGTCACGGCCGAGCTGAGATTGGGGGGGTGGTGGTGGGAGTTTGCCCCATGGCTGTTGTGGGGGGAGAAGGGGTGGGTGGGGAGTGGGGGATGTGGTGTGGGGTTTTTTTTGGGGTGGTGGTGGTGTTTTTTTTGCCAGGTGTCGCTTTACCCAGTGGCTCGGGGAGTGTGACGAAACGGGAAAAAGGGCTTCACTGAGAGGTTCAAATTAACAATTTCTTTGGACTTCGCTCACGGGTCCAATACGTCACTATTGCAAGTTCTGTGTGTGCGATGGCGATTACACTATTGCAATTTAAAAGAAATTAGCGGGATCCACTATTGCGAGCTACAAATGCCCCCGACAAGTAGCAACACAAACCACAAGGGCGCTAGATATTAATACCTTACAAGAGTGCACCAGTCACAAACTCAATCACATGGCATATACCGTACGGATGTTTCTTAGTCACTTACCCTCTCTCTCTCAGGTGAGGTCGCTCCATCCCGGGGAAGTTACCCTGTAGAGCGTCCTGGATGGGGGGGGGGGGGTGGATCTCCGAGGGGCCAGCTGTATCCTTGGAGGATTCCCCATTTGTCTCCCCAGACCCTGCGGTTTATATTTCCTGACTCGGTGAGGGTGCAGGATTATGCCCGAGTGGATTACACTGTCTGGGATATTTCCCTCTGGTGGTGCCATAGCGAAGTCTCTGTCACCAATTTGTGATGTCCGGCGCTCAACGTCACAGGAGGAGTGGTGGGATGGGACTCGGGGCATTTTGTTTGTTAAGGGCCATTTGGTTTTGGTTGTTCTGTGCCATCTTGAGATAAGCCCGGGCTGAGCTGTTTTGCAGCTCCCCCCAAGTTCTCTCTGCACAGCCAAGGCACGGCGGGGATGGAGCTGAGTGGGATGGCAGCTCCCTGCCTCTCACCTCTTGTGCTCTGAAACCAGCTTGGCTGGCTGCTCCCATACAGTGTGTTACTGGCTTGCCCAGCAGGTAAAGAACCCAGATTTGGGACGCCACTGGGGTGTCCGTTAGGGGTCCTGGGCTGCCCTTATGGGGTCCTGGGCGGCACTCTTGCAGGCCAGAGGGAGTCTGGGGCAGCCCTTCAAGGATCTGGGGGTCCCCTCTGGTGCCTCTGGGGAGGGTTTTGTGGCTGGGGAGGGCCGAGCTGGTTTCAAGAGGTGCTTCCTCCCTTTCTCCAGCCCACCCAGCTCCCCTGACACCCCCACCCCCCAGGTTGGTGGGTGCCAGCAGTGCCAGCCTGTCCCACTGGGTCGGGCACTGAGGGGGGCACAGCCCCAGCCGCGGGATGGGAGGAGGAACCACAGCACCAGGGATAGAGACCAACATTTTATTTCTTTAACATTTCCCATGGGGGGCACCCCAGGGTTGCGCGGCTGCACCGCAGCTGGTGCCAGGGGGGGCTCCAACGTCCCCCCCACAGCTCACCTGGCTCCGCTCGTGATGCTTTTGATGGGGCTCAGCGCGGTCTCTTCTGTGCTACGGACCAAGCGGCTCCATGTAGGCGACTGCTGCACCGCACTGTGCCACAGCGTGGGGTGGGGTGGGGGGTTGCAGCGCAGGGCTGGGAGCTGCTCCCGTCTCACCCAGCTCCCGGGGTCCTGCAGAGGGACTGGAAGAAGCCAAAGCAAGGGACGACGGACACGAGAGCCCGCCCAGAGGAGCAGAGCGGTGAGTGGCCCTGGCACCGAGCACCATGCAAACAGCCCACACCCCACGGCAGCCCTGAGCCGGGGCTGTGCCGGGGGCTGCCGGCCGCTCACTCCGTCCCCTCCCTCAGCAGCTTCTTGACTAGCAGATGAAGGATGGGAGCTCAAGTCGATGCAGGAGAAGCAGGGAGTGTGGGGGAGACCCCCAGATCCTGCCCCAGACCCTCAGCCCGTGCCCTGCCCTGCCTGTGCTGGGCAGCCCTGCCCACCTGCTGAGGAGGGGGTGCTGCCCGCGGGCTCCAGCGGAGGAGACGGGGTGCAGCGGGTCTCTTCTCTCTCCTCCTCTGCAGGGCAACCGAGGAGGCAGCGAGGAGGGAGCACCGGGCCCCGCAGGACCCACTGGGCTCCCTGCCAACCATATACCATCTGAGCAGTGATGCCTCTCTCTACCCCCTGCCCTCCCCAAGCCCCCAGGTCCCCCTGCCCTCCTCTGCCGCCTATAGGTCCTATCAGTGGGGACAGCTCCTTCTCGTCCAGGCAACCCCCGGGCTCCTGGGCCCCCTGAGGGCCACCGCAAGAGCCCCTGCAGCCTGTGCTCGCTGGCCAACTTGGAGGACTGCAGCAGCCTGTTGAGGAGCAGCTCCTCTTCCCAGAGCTCCCTCTACCACTTCCTGGAGCCCTGGCCCAGTGCAGCAACAGAGCCAGTGGTGCTCACACACTCAGGACAACCCCGCTCTCCCATGGCTGCTGGTGGGGCAGTGGGGAAACCGGGGCTGGTCCTCAGCCAGGAGCCTCCACAGGAGCTGCCAGCAGGAACCGAGAAAGAGTGGGTTCCCCAGCAGGGGATGGACAGGACACAGAGGCCCACGGACGAGCAACTGTCCCCCGGAAGGCCCCCAGCCATGGACATGGACAAGGTGGAGCGGGTGCGGGAGATCACCTGCGCTTTCCAGGCCTTGAAGGCAAAGAGGGAGGAGTCCTGCAAGACCACGGGCAGGGAGTGTGGCCAGGCAGACCCAGGGCTGTGCAGGGCAGGAAGATGCCCACGGCAGGGCTGCGCCTGGCTGTGGGGCTACCTGAAGGGCTGGTGGAGATGCCACTAGCCGTGTCTGCTTCTGCCAGCCCTGCAAGTGGTGACAGCGCCAGGCCCAGAAGACCAACAGTGCCCCGAATACTGAGCTGCTGTGGGGTGTGGGGCCGGGAACCCCTCTGGGGTACCCCCTATGTGAAACATTAAAGAAATAAAATGTTTGTCTCTAGCCCTCGTGCTGTCCTCCCTCCTCCCATCCCACCGCTGCGGGTGCTCCCCCGAGGGAGCAGGTGCAATCAGCAAGCACTGTGTGTTGAGCTCCCCTGCTCACAGCCATGCTCCGCCTGAAGGCGGCGAGGCAGGAGCAGTCCCCAGCCAACTTGGGCACAAAAAGGTTCATCTGACTCAGCGGGTGAGGAAGGGCCTGTTTCAACTCCGTACCTTTGGCATTCTCAGGTCGGAGGATTTGATGGAGCCAACTGAGAGCGGCAGCATACGCTGTGGGGCTCTGAGCTGCTGCGTGGTGCCAGGTCTATCCAACGTCAGGCAGTACGTTCACAGGAGATGTCACCGCTAACAACTCTTCTGAGGAAGTCGGTCCGTTTCTGTAGTCGTAGCCTGCCTGGAGAAACAGCCCCACGGAGCTAATAGTCTGCTGAGCAGCAAGGGAGCAGAGTCGCTGACTCTCAACCAAGGACTGAAACACAGCAACCCACTCTACTGCCTTCCCCCTACGCCCGCTGCCTCCCACAGTTTAGAAGAACCAGGGGGTTCCAAGTGACGGGACCCCTCCCCCACTCCCCCAAATCTGCTCAACATCCCCAAACCTCCCTCAAAACACGGGACTCCTCCCACACACCTCCACTCCCCACACCGACAACCTTCCCCCTCCCCCAACGCTCCAAAAAGCGGCAGTCCTTAGGGCAGACTCCTTAAGCTGACTCCACAGCTACGGCTCCCCGTCGGCTCTGGGGGAGACAAGGGGGCCCCGGGGCTCTCCGTGGGCTTTAAGGGGGTCCCAGGGCTGCCCACGGGCTCCCAGCAATGCCCGTGCCCACCACCCACCCCCGCTTCAGGGGGCCCAGCGCTGACACCCCCCGACCCATCTCGGGGGTACCTGGGGGGGCTCGGCCGTGGGCTGGAGGCGGGCGAAGGGGGCACGGCCGGGCTGACCTGCCGGGGGGGGGGGGACTGAGAGCGGAGCCCAGAGCGGAGCCAAGCGCCCCGCCAGGCCGGCCCCGGGCACCCTGCGCTGCGGCCGGGGCTGCCGCCACCTGCGGGGAGCGAGCGGGGGGTGAGGGGGCGGCAGCGGGGGACGGGGGGGGTGGCCTGAATCGGCCCTGTTTCCCCCGGGGACCCCCCACTCGGCTCTGCCCCCCCAAACAGTCCCAGACCGCCCCCCGAGCCCCCCAGCCCGGTACCGCCACCCCACAAACCCCCGAACTGGCCCTGCACACCTCCGCGCCGCCACCCCGCCCGCCCGCTCCCACCCTCCTCGGCTCCGGTCCCCCCGTCTCCCCCGGTACCGACCGTCGCAGCTCCCGCCCGCCGCCGTACACCGGAAGTGCTCCCCCTCACGTCCGCCCACCCGCGCATGTGCCGAGGCGAAAACCCGGGCCACGCCCCCCTGCGTCGCCGCGGCAAACGCGAGCGAGGGGGCGGGGCCGCGCCGAGGAGAACGAGCCCCGCACCACAGCTTCTCTCCGCGTCGGGCAATGCGAGGCCGAAACCATCCCAGCCCTCCCCTAAAAGAGCCGGGACCCCCCGAAACCATCCCAGCTCTCCCCAAAATGAGCCGGACATCCGCCTGCAGAACTCCGCCAGCCCCCCCGACGGACATCACGGGGATGGGGGGGGAGAAAACAACCAGAAAGGTACTGAAAATAGCTTGGAGATGGGGCTTAGAGATCCTTCTGAGAGGCAAAACCCGGCCTTTGTTCTCTTTTTTGAACACGGGGTTTCGCAGTGCTTCGCGGGCGGTGGTTATCCGGGGGCATCAGCTATCCCGGGAAGCGAAAGTTCCCATCCCATGTGGCAAAAGTCCACTCACATGAATAACTTAGACAAAACCAGCTCTCAAAAGGACAAGAGGCGCGTTTGGTCACCTTTTCCTTGAAGCTTCGCTAAACTGTATACTCAGATTGGCCCTGTCCTGCAGTTTCTTTCCCAGAGTTTTGCCCCCAAACCCACGCTTCCGGCCCCGCTCCCCAAGCCCTCCCTCAGGGCCCACCACCTTTCCCCAGCCCGGCCTGTCCTTAAAGCTTTTCTTTCCACACACAGCCCTTTCCACTCACCTCCCTCCGGGGCCTCCTCTCTCACAGACACCTCACAGCCCTGCAAACCTCCCTCTCCCGAAAACCCATTCCCCCCTTGCTCCCCCCTCACACAACACCTACTCCCCTCACACCCTCGCTCCCACACCCCCCCCCATCTCTCCCCCCCCTTTCCCCTCTCCTCCCGTTCAAAATGGCGCCGCCCTTCCCTTCCCTTCCCTTCCCCTCCCGCATTTTCCTGCCACAGCCGCCGCCCCCCGCTCAGGTGACACCGCACACAGCCGCCATGAGGCGCGGCGGGGAGGGCCGGGGCTGTGAGAGGCGATGGCGGTGAGGGAACTCTTGGCTTTTCTCCTCTTCTTTTCATCTCCTCAGGCTTCGGGCAGCCCCGCGTGGGCGGCTGGAGATCCCCCCCTCCCCTTCCAGGAGTGGCCCCGGCCCTGGGGCGGCCCCCACCTCCCTCCTCCCCACAGGCTCTCCTCAGGGAGAGCCCCCAAATCTGTCCCCCGGGCGGCCCCACAGCCTCCTGTGAGGCTGGAAGCAGCAATTCCCTCAGGGAGAGTCTCCAAATCCGTTCCCAGGGTGTCCCCACAGCCTCCTGCGTGGCTGGGAATGGGGTTTCCCTCAGGGAGAGGCCCCAAATCCATCTCTGTCGTTGCCCTACAGCCTCCTGCATGGCTGAGAGCAGTGTTTCCCTCAGGGAGAGCCCCCAAATCCATCCCCAGGGTGGTCCCGCAGCCTCCTGTGTGGCCAGGAATGGCGTTTCCCCTATGGATGGAGCCCTCTCCTTCCCCTGACTCCACTCCTGGGCAGCCTTTTCCTCCCTCCCACCTTCTCCCCACAGCCTCTTCCAGGGCTGGGAAAACACTCCTGCCCTTTCTCTTCCTGCGGGTTTTGAGAAGAAGAGCCCCCCGTCTGCCCAGCCCACACGTGGGGTCTGGGCAGCTCCACGCCTTGTGTTTGAACCGGGAATTGGGATATTCCAGTTTTCTTCTGCGATCAGGCCTGGTTGTGAAAGGGCCAGTTGTAGTGGTTAGGCTTTGGTGGGTGAGTAACAGCAAATCTTATTTAAATTTTCCTTTTTTTTAGATTTTGTGTAGGGGGCTTGTTGTCCTCACGCCCTCGAGTTCTGCTCCAGGTCAAGCAAAGCCCCATGGAACTGGCCCTAAGGGCGGCGGCGGCCATGTACCAGCGCCCCTTTGGCGTCGAGAACGTGGTTTATTTTGAGGTGAATCTCCCTGTTTTTCTTGAAAAGCGGGGGTCTGGTTTGTAGCGAGGCTTAAAACCCTGGGTTGTGCCTAAACGTGGGTCTGATTTCAACCTCAGGGGCTGCAACTCTGTCCAGCTCTGACTCACAGCCCTGGCAGCACCGTCAGCATGCCGGGCTCGGCGTTCTCTTGTATTTTGAAGGGTTTCTTACGGATCGGCAGCAGCCGGGGATATTTAGCAGCTGTGTATTGGTGGTGGAATCCATGTGGTGAAAAGATCTTTGGGGTAAAGAGGTGAATAGGTGTTGTTTTCTTTTTTTTCACCTGGAGAATGTTTCTTGTTGCCTTGTACCTGTAAAAAGATGTTCAAATTGTTAAGGTGTTCAAATCGTTTCATAAAATTACCCCCTAGACAGGAATATGTTTTGTGGTTGGTTTGGTTTTTTTTTTTATGAGAGTCCTTTCAGCCTGCTCTCCAGGTGGAAATGGGAAATGCAAAGGCATTACAATGATAGATTTGCTAAATCTGTTGCCAAGGTGTATATTACTGGCTTTCCCTGAAGCGGGGAAAAGACGTCCTGTTTAATTGTTGTTTGCATTTGAAATTCTCTGTGAAATGGATTAAGCAGTGTGGGCTTCTTTTTGTGGGTCTGCCCTTGGAAGGAGAGCGCCTTTAGGAAAAGGCTTTTCTGGAGGGGACAGAGAATTTAATTGCTGATGGCTCTAAAAGCGCGCCCTGTTTGGGTGGCCTGAAAACAAAACCCGTGAAAATCCATGACTGAAAAATGAGACTTTCTCCTAATGATCGGGGCTGCTGTTTCCACTGATTCGCCCATGAATAACAGCTCGTTCCTTACTGGTGGCTGAGGACCCTTGAATTGTTTCCCAAAGCCTAAGGCAGCGGGAAGGGCTGGGGTTGTCAGATCACTGCAAATCAAATAAAAGAGAGCGGTTTGGAGTTGTCTCGTTCCCTCTTTCTTTTCCCAAGAAAGAGGGGTGGAAAATGGTAAAATGTTTTGCGGCAAAGTTCAAAATGGCAAAGGATGTACCGTGTGGGGGGTGGGACGTGGGTTTAGGTGTTGGTGGGTACCCCAGCAATAAACCGTAAGAGGTAGAGCAGCTTTGTGGGACTTTTGGGGCTTGTTTTTGTGTGGATATTCGCTCGTTGCAGACCACGTTCCGGAGCCCTCCAACAGAGGCATTAGAAAAAGAAGTCTTTTTCTTAGTACTAATGCTTTGAATTTTCCAGTGTGGGAAAAGCCGCAAAAGTGTGTATTTCTGCCCAGCTGCGGAGAAATGGGTAATACTGAGCCCTACAATAGCTTGGTTGTTTTTTTTCCCCCTGTGTGATGACTGGTGTGGAGGGAGTTTGTACCAAAGAGTCAACTTCTGATTGTGGGCAGCCCCTGTTTTAGGAACTGTTGCACAGATTGCTTATCGATGCAACTGCTGCCGCGACTCCCGCACTCCCTGCTGAGTGATAATCCAAAACTGCAGAGCGAGCTGGGTGCCCATGGAAGGGGAACTACACTCTCAAGTGGAAATACTTGGGGTCTCGTTGCCTGTGGGAGGGAAAGGGACGTCAAGAGTCAACCTAAAGGAACTTCTCACCTCCAGAGGTCTTGCTCTGGAGGTGACGGTTAATTGAGGGGAGTCGTGGAAGCGTGCTTTACTGAGCAACATGCTGCTGCTGGCCCAAGACTAAATGTCTCCAAAGTTTGGGGTTGGTTTAAGTGCTTTTTGGTTATTAGCTGGATGTCACTCTTACAAGCACCTCTTGCCCTGTCTGGAGGGGTTTGCTGCTGCCTCCTGCATTGGGCCGAGGGGACCGGCAGCCCTCAGGACAGGGACTTTCTCAGGCGTGGAGGTTAAACCTGGTGCGTGCTGCTTAAAAACTGCTCTGGGTGTTAGTGCAGTGGTCACGGTGAGAAATGTGTTGGCTTAGGGGAGCCTGAGATTCGCATTCCTCTTAAGTGCGTGGGATTTTGGGGAGCCTGGGTGGTACAATCCCCTTCCTGCTCCCAGATTCCTGTCGCTGACCCATCAGCGGGGTGTTAGCAGAGCTGATGCCCGCAGCGGCTGAGGGTCGGCATGATCCCGGCATCGCCGGAGCTCTGGAGCCGAGGAATGGGAGCGTGGCCCGTTTCCATCATGGCTTGTGAGGGAAATAGTGCGGTTTGATATAGCCGGGGTGCGTAAACGGGGATTCCTCTTTGCACGTGTGCTTACAGGGTGCACGCAGGTGTGTTACTTGGAGTGTTTCTTAATGCCTGCGAAGCTTTCCGAGATTGGTTAATGAGCGTTGCTTTGCTGTGCAAGTGCAAAGTGTTATTTTCATGGAGAAACCAGCTCGGATGTTCCATTTAGGCATTCTGCCTTTAAAAAAAGAAAAATATTTTAAAGCTTTCCTTGCAGGCAGAATAACATCTGCTTTTGAGGATTGTTTCTTTCCCTGCAGGGTGGAAAAATCTACAGCCTCGCTAAGGCTGCAGAGGAAGAAAACTTGTCAGTTTCCTGGAGCAAACTGCAGTTTGGAGAGGGGGGGTGGTTTGCCAGAGCGCCTTTTAGCACCTCGTTGGGCACATTTCTTTTCCCTCGGGGCTGAGGTTTAACATCGCCTTTTCATGTGGCTGGGTTTTGGTTGTATGAATTAATGGGTGTTTCAATGGGAACCACAAGACCTAATTTCTCAGTCGCCATCCCAAAAATTGTGCATTCTAAAAAATCAGAATGCGGATGCAAGAACAGAATTTGGACCAGATTCTCCGGCGCCAGGACAGTGCACCGATGCTCCAGGGTGCTTTCCCCGGCAGCGAAGGCCTGGTCTGGCAGGAAGGCGGTGGTGGGGATGGCGAGGTACTGCCGGCTCAGCCGCCCCATGGCCGGGAAGCGATGCTCGTTCTTCTTCCACCAGCGCAGCAGCTGGTGCTGCACTTGCAGAGGGGCTCCAGGATGTAGTTTTCCAGTTGCTGGTGGATCTCGGGTATGCTCTCCTCGGGTCCTACCCCAAAAGGATGTCATAGATGCTCTGAGATGGGGCGCTGGTGCATGGGTCCTTGCGAGCAGGCAGCTGGCTGCCGGCATCTGCGCCTGTGGCTTTGGAATCCGAGTTTGGCACCCCAGACTGGGTGGCAGATGGGGACTGGTGGTTGCAAACCCACAACAGCGTGGTTCTCACTGGCTGGTGCAGCTCGCTTCTCAGGCTGGGACTGAGAAACTGCATCTCCTTGAAGCGCGGGTCCAAAACAGAGGTGATAACTGCTGGGCTTTCGAGCACTTTCTCGAATGCAGTTCCCTTCAGTTTGGAAGACGGCAGAACACGGAGAATGGCATTACATGCGATCTACTCCTTGGTGTGTTGATTGGACAGGGAATCAGTCAAAAGAGAAAATAAGAAAAATTAATTTGCCTTCTACTTGGATGGCAGAAATCTACGAGAGGCAATAGAAGTTGGATGGTTGAACAAAATCTTGCATGGCTTTGAGTTTGCCCTGAGCTGACGGCTGCAAAGCCTATTGCGAAACCTATTCATTTTTGTGATGGTAGTGATTTTTGTTGGTGTTTTGTTTGGATGTCTTAAGAGTATCGTTATCAAGCAATTATCTCCCCCCAGCCCCGCCATGCCCGCCCGCAGCAATGGGCCGATGGGGTCCTCAGCTGTCAGGTGGGAGGCAGCGGCACCGGGGCAGGGAGGGGGATGCCCGGTACCCCCGGGCGGGCCGTGCCGCCGGTGTGGCTGGAGGATGCTCCATGGCTGCTCACTGCGGCATTTCCCATGGCAGGGAGGAAACACAGGGGGAGCAAGGGGTGGGGGCAAATGGGAGAGGCAAAGCATCTGCACGGGGGGGAGGGGGGGGGCTGTGAGGGCCATGGAAAGGGGAGTGAAGGGCATCTGCAAGGTTGGAGGGGGTAAGGAGGGTGGTAGGTGTCTAAAATGGGGTGCTGGGGGTGTGCAAGGAGGGGGGGCAGCAGGCCGCTGAAGGGGGGTGTAAGGCATCTGCAAGGCGGAGGGGTGGGGGCTCAAAGGGGGAGGTGAGGGGTACCCAAGGTGGGTGTGGGAGGGAGGCACCTGGGCGATGCCTGTTGGGGGTCTCCCCACCAGACCCCCCTTCCTTGTCCCCTCCTCCGCATCTCGATGTGACCCCCTGGTGATGCTGTGGCCCTTCAGAGCAGGGGGACAAAGGCCACTGTCCCCACAGAGCCCCATGCCACCCGGTCACCTCAGCTATTGTCCCACCGGGCGCTTGTGCGGATGCGCCTGGTGTTGGGGTGCAGGCAGGAGGTGGCTGGGTGGTCCCCCCATCTTTCTGCATTTCCTTAGCCTGGGGGAGGGCCTGTCCGCCCCCCCGCTGCACCCATGGGACCCGGCTGCAGGAGCTGCTCTCGGGGGCAAACGAGAGGTGGGGAATTAATTAATCTGCTCTGAAATTACAGCTCACGGCAAAGACGGAGAGGAATTTGCGTCTCCGCCAGCAAGGGATGACGGTCACGTCCTGGTGATGCTCAGCTGTGACCTGCGTGTGTCCCCCCCTCACAGCCCCACTTTGGGGCTCTGGAGATGTGTCCTCTCCCGGGTCCAGTCCCCGTCACAGCCCAAATCCTGGCTCAGGAGCCAGAGGGGTCCCCGCAGGGACGGTGCTGACCCCCACGATAGCAAAGGAGGGAGCCACAGGACCGGTGGCTTCGTCTGGGTAGGATGGAGATGGAGAGGGGCAAGGAGGGGGGTCTCCTGCTCCGCCACCAGAGCAGCTCCCCCAGTTTGGCCCCTCATCCCCTTATAACACTGGGATCAGTGTTATTAATTACACTTTGCACGAGATTAATTACATTAATCCTCCCTCCTGCTGCTGGTGGCCAGTCCAGCTTGCGTGTGACAGGACGAGGGGGCTGAGGTGGGAAGTTTGCGTGCTCGTGCGATGCTTTTGGCCTCCCCCGGCACCGGGAGGACTCAAAGCCGGACCTGAACCTCTGCTTTGTACTTTTCCTCATCCTCAATTACACCAACGCTTCCCCAGGGAAAGATTTTTCTTTCTAACTGGAGGAGTTGCACTGAGACAGGTAAACTGAGGCAGGACAGTCAAAAATCCCTCTCTCTCCTGCTGGGACAAAAAAAACGCTGCAGCAAAATAATAATTTGGAGAAGTTTTCTTGAGATGGAACAACACTCTCTGCTCCAAAACTCAAAAGTGAGCTCGCCATCCCCTTTCCCAGCCCAGTTTCGATGCTTTGATGTTTTCCAGGCACCTGGCAGCGGCGGCGAAGGACAAAGTACTTGGGGGCCAGAAAAAGCTCATTCCCAGATGGGAACGTTTGTTCCTTTTGCTCGTTAAATTGGCTGGCGAGTGGGAGGTGTGAGCTTCCCCGAGCGTCGCTGCTGCGCGGCGGCAGGTGATGCCATTGGGTCGAAGCAGGAATTTGGGGGATAAAAAGCAGATTTCCGGTATTTTGCTCTTCTCTAAAGAGAAGGGTTTCCTGGAGGCCCTTTGAAAGCTGCAGTTGTGACTCGAGTGTGAGACGTGGTTGGTTTTTTATTTCTTTGAGCGCGGTGATCCCAGTGATGCTTCCCCAGCCCCGGGGGCAAGGGGAGAAGAGAACTCCTGTAGTTCTCCTTCAGCTTTTAAGGCACAGATGCTCTTTGTGCAGCGCTGGCAGTGGTATTTCAGCCAAGGAGGGCATTAGCTGTCAGCCCTTGGCTTTTTTTTTTTGAGGAGAAAAATGCAGTTTTGTGTGGAAAGCGGGCTTGCAGCAAGAGAAGCCTGAGCCTGGTTGGGCTGAAGACGAAGCTTCACCCTTGTAGGTTCTGAGGGCCTTTGGAGGTTGGTGGTGGCCATGTCCTGTGGCCAAGTGCCATCTAGTGAGTCCTGCAGGTATCACGTTTGGAGAATGAAACTGGCTGTGCTCAAAAGTGTGGGGTTGGGTCTCCCCACCCCACCCCACCCCCAGTTTGGAAATCCCTATTTTAATTTTTCGAAAGGAACCACAAGAATGAAGCAGGAGGCTTGGTTTTGGTTTGAAACACTCAACTGTCTCCCCTTTTAGTAAATCCTTCCAGACTCACGGTGTATACAATACAGGTGACATTACAGGTGGTTTTATTTGGGTAGGGGAAAAAAAAACCTCCTCCAAGTCCGTGTTTTTAGGGCTGTGCCTGAAGGAGGAGACATGCAGAGGTGTGATGCTCGTTGGCTCGCGTGGCCGTGGGGATGGGTGATGACTGGGAGGACGTAAGGGAGCTCTCCTCACCTGGCCCCAACTTGTACCTTCTTCTTCTCGCTAAACAGAGACACGCCGAGGAGGCGGTGATGGACCAGGGAAGAACGAGCACCGTTGCCAATATTCACTATGAGAAGGAGGAGCTGGAAGGTGAGTCGGGAGAGGTGGCACCAGCCCCACGCGTTTTCCCGTTGCGCAAAGTCCCTGCCGCGTCCTGTGCTCAGTGTACGCATCACCTGCAGCGAAACGTGGCGTGCTTCTAAATAAACAAGCACAGTTATTTTCACATTTTTTTTAATGTTGTGGCTTTTAGACAGAGGGGAAAAAGCCCCCGCGGCATCTGTGGTGTGAGTGTTGGCCACGGAGCTGGGCAGTTCCCAGCTTGTTTTCTCAGAGGCTGCTCTTGGCTTGGAGAGGTCAGGAGAATAATTTGATGGCTGCAGACACAGGGCTGTGATTTTCTTTTTTTTTGTTCCAGACTTCATTATCACGGGACTAATTGGATCTCCTCTTGTCGCCTTGTGCCGACAAAGATTTTAAAAATAATTACCTTCTGTGGCTGCTTAATGAGCAGGTCTGAGTGTTGTCCAGCCGAAGCTGGAATTTGAGACGAGGGTTGATACTTTCAGGGCACTTTTAGGTGACCCGGAGCCATCGCTTGTTGTTGCTCTGTTGTTGCAAAGTTAGAGTAAAACAGGCTTGGAAAAAGGGACGGGTCTCTGACATTCAGGAATGCAGTGAAACTAAAATGAAGAGAAGTTGGTGTTTCCTCCTGGGATGGCTGTGCTGGTTTAATCATGGCAGCGGCGTCAACCGTCTCTGCAATATCGAGAGTGATGAGAACGCTGCTTTTTTTGCAGGCCACCACACCCTGTCCGTGGGCATGCGGATGCCGCTGGTGAGGCAAAGCCACCGGCACCACCGACCCCACCGCCAGAAGCATCGGAAGAAGGAACGGGAGGACTGTGCCCCGATGGAGCAGGGCTACCACTGTAAGTCCCGCCGCAGCATTCATGAGCCTCCTCGGGGCTGCGTGGGTGCCGGGGTCCTCTGCAAGCAGGTCCGTGTGGCTGATTGGTGTGGTTTGCTGTTCTTCTGAGGGAAAGTGGCATTATTTGGGAGGCAGTTGAAGGCATAATGGATTGAGGCTGGTCTTCCTTAGAGGGATCCTGCCTTTAAAAATGGAAACATGGGGAAGGAAAGTGGCCCATCCTTATGCAGAGGTGGAACAGATGGTTCTCCTTCTCCATGGCTCTGTGCAAGCCTGGCCAGACCCGGGGGAGAGGGGCCAGCCCAATATTTAGGGCTGAACTGTTGCCAATCGATGGCCACGTAGGGCTTGCTCCAGCGTTCGCTGCCGTCTTCCACGTCCTCCTCAAACTTCAGCCACCTGCGGACATCGGGCACGATCAGCCCCATTGCAAGAAAACAGCAGCTCTGTGGAAAGGGACCTGGGAGTCCTGGTGGACAACAGGATGACCATGAGCCAGCAATGTGCCCTGGTGGCCAAGAGGGCCAATGGCATCCTGGGGTGCATCAAAAAGAGTGTGGCCAGCAGGTGGAGGGAGGTCATCCTCCCCCTCTACTCTGCCCTGGTGAGGCCGCATCTGGAGTACTGCGTCCAGTTCTGGGCTCCCCAGTTCAAGAAAGACAGGGATCTGCTGGAGAGGGTCCAGCAAAGGGCTACGAAGATGATTAGGGGATTAGAACATCTTTCATATGAGGAAAGGCTGAGGAACTTGGGTCTCTTTAGTGTAGAGAAAAGAAGAATGAGGGGGAATCTTATTAATGCTTTCAAATACTTAAAGGGAGGAGTCTTTTTTCAGTGGTGCTCATTGATAGGACGAGGGGTAATGGGCACAAGCTTGAACATAGGAAGTTCTATCTTAACATGAGGAGGAACTTCTTCACTTTGAGGGTAGTGGAGCACTGGAACAGGCTGCCCAGAGAGGTTGTGGAGTCTCCCACTCTGGAGATGTTCAAAACCCGCCTGGACGCTGTCCTGTGCAACCTGTTGTAGGTGACGCTGCTCTGGCAGGGGGTTGGACTAGATGATCTCCAGAGGTCCCTTCCAACCCTGACTATTCTGTGATTCTGTGTTTTTTTTGTATGCCTCAGTTTCTCCTGGGGCTAAAATGGGAGAAGGAGACTTCTTTTTAGCAATGGAAGTTACTCTGTGCTTGCGATTGTCCTTCCTCAGCCAAGAAAACTTAACGTGGTCTTCCACGAAAATGGTTTAATTTTTTTTCCTTCCTCCAGGCTCTTTGGAGGTTTGATCCGGGATGTGAAGCGAAAAGCCCCCTGGTTCTGGAGTTACTTTCGGGATGGTCTGAGCCTGCAGTGTCTGGCGTCCTTCCTCTTCCTCTACTGTGCCTGCATGTCCCCCGTCATCAATCACCTTTGGGGGACTGCTGGGGGAGGCGACCAACAGCCACATAGTGAGCACCTCTCTCTGTTGGGTGGCACGAGGGAGGACAACACTCATGCAAAAGTCCTTGCTGCAGTGAATTTGCACTTGTGGTTTTCCCTCTAATGATTTAATTACTCGCTGCTGCCTCTCTTCCCTGGACAGAGTGCCATGGAGTCGCTGCTGGGCGCATCCGTGACCGGCGTGGTGTATTTCCTCTTTGCTGGGCAACCTCTCGCCATCCTCGGCAGCACCGGCCCCGTCCTCGTGTTCGAGAAGATCCTCTACAAATTCTGCAAGTAAGGCTGGCTGCTGCGGCCAGGTGCTGCGAGCGCCTTCAGAAGAAGGCAGGGATGGAGAAAAGATGTTTTTCTTAGTGGTAGTTGGTAGATTTAAGTTGTCTTCTGTGTCACAGACATCACGCGCTGCTGCTTTAGTATGTGACGGTGCAGGAGCCCTCGGTCTCTGAAGGATGGATGGGTGGTTCAGGGTTTTTAGAGTTAAAGTGAAAGAGCAGGAGGAGGAGAAACCACAAGGATATGGATGCCCGAGATGGGCTGCACAGGGAAGATGAGACAAATGACTCTGGTTTGGGAATGAGGGAAGATTTGCTTTCCTCTCAGTACAAACTCGGGCACTTTTTTGCATGTTTTTTGCTGGAAGTGGAAATATATTTTACCCACATATCCAAACAGTTTTCTGGTCAAATGTTTTGATGATTTTTGAAAAAGCAGGAGCTTTTCAGGCAAAATGGATATTTTCCATGACAGTCTTTTTGTTGTGGCAACTGTGATGGGAGATTAACCTCTCTTATTGCAATTAAATTTATTATGAAGCCCCAACTTGCTGGCAGCGGGTAACTGGGTGCAAACCCAGCCGCTTTCGCTGTTAGGGCATCGGGGTGATGTGGGAGAACACCACCTTCCACAACAGGGACCTGACCTCAATTAGCCTCCGAGGCATTAACACAAGGTAATTGTTAAAGAATGATAATTAAATAATTGGCCTCTCCTCCTGCGGGCCCACACCCTGCGCCGCAGCCCCAAGGCTGTCTGTCGTAGGACGTGGAAACTGCATTTACCATCCGCAGCCTTGACACGCTCCTGAATTGCTGCCGACTTTCCCCAAAGGAAGGCACGGCTCGGAGCCTCTTGCTGCCCTTTCCACCCTGCGTTTTCTTTTGCTTTCCCAGGGACTACGCACTCTTCTACCTCTCTCTATGGCGTGCATTGGGCTGTGGACCGCCTTCTTCTGCATGGTGCTGGTGGCCACTGACGCTAGCTCTTTGGTGTGCTACATCACCCGCTTCACCGAAGAAGCCTTCGCCTCCCTCATCTGCATCATCTTCATCTATGAGGCTCTGGAGAAGCTGAGTCACCTGCGAGAGGCCTACCCTGTGCACACGCACAGCAAGCTGGACTTCTTCACCATCTCCTAGTGGGTTTCTTCCTCCTAAAGTGCCGCTGCCCCTTGGCAGGAGCTCAGGGCTGCACCTCCATCGCCTTCCCCTCACCTCTGTCTTGGCTCCTCTCCTCCCAGCTGTAAGTGTGAGGCACCGACCCATCCCAGCAACGAAACCCTGCAGTTCTGGGAGAGCAACAAGATCAATGTGTCTGGCATCACCTGGGAGAACCTCACGGTGACTGTAAGTGCCCCGAGTCACTGCTTCCTCGTGCCGCGGCCGTGGCGTCCAGGGGCACTGGCCTGGTGCAAAGCTCAGAGCCCTTCAGGTGATGATGGGCTTCCAACTGTGCCAGTGCTGCTCTGAAAAGTCGTTATTTCAGTCTAAGGTGTGGGTTTAACCCCCTTGGGCCTGGGAAGGAGAGTCCACCTCATCCCTGACATGGTGGGCAATAACTGTTATCCTCAGGACAGCGGTTCTGTCTGGGAGCAAGGTTCAGTGGGTGCTTTGGTTATTGGAGAAGTTGGAGGACTTCAGTTCATGCTTGAAGGCCATAATTAGCTTCCTTAATTGGTTCCTAGTAACTCCAGGCCTTGCTTTCTTACTCAGCGCTGTCTGAAGGTAGGTGCATAAACTTGCATGTCTGAGCAGCTCCTTGGGCCATTGTTGCTGGAAGCAGAGCTCAGGCACAGGGTGGGACGCTCTTATGGACATCTTCACCCCCCTTGGCTGTGTCCTGTGAGCCCGCCCCCTGTGAGCCCGCCCCTGGGAAGGGACAATTTGTCTCTTCTCCTTTCCTGTCACTGTTGTCTTAGCCCTCCTTCCCCGTTCCCTCTTTCACTCTCCCCAAGAGTTTCCAGTGTTTCCTTCCCCTCTGGTGTCTTCTTCAGCCACGGTTACCTGCCGTTCAAGCGGAGGATGTGCCATAGGTCTGTGGTACGGTGTCCCATCACATCTCCTGTCTCCGCTGTCGTGGAGAGTTTCATGGACCTGCCTGTAGACACGATGGCCCCTACACACCTGAAGTCCTCTTCAGGCTGAGAGATCTGGGGCTGTTCAGTCTGGAGAAAAAATGGCTCAGGGAGACCTTATTAAGGTGTCTCAATGCCTGATGGGAGGGAATGAAGGCAAGGGAGCCAACTGTACCTCAGGAGTTCCCAGTGAGTAGACTCGGAAGGTTGTCAAACTCTGGAACCACTGGAACACTGCAACCGCCCAAAGAGGTTGTTAACTCTCCACCAATGGAGATCTTCCAAAGCCTCAGGAGTTCCCAGTGAGCTTTGAATTTTGAGGGTGAACAAACACTGGAACAGGTGTCTCAGAGAGGTGGTGGAGTCTCTAATAACGGAGTTATTCAAAACCCACCGAGAGAAGGTCCTGAGCAACCTGCTGTAGCTGACCCTGCCTCAGCTGGGGCTTGGACTACACGGTCTCCAGAGGTGCCTTCCAACCTCACCCATTCTGTGAGTGTAGAGGACAAAAGTAAGACAGAAAGAAATGAGAACAGATCCCCTTGGCCACAAACACCTTGGTCTCCTGTGGAGAGGACCTGTGATGAAGAGAGGAAACTTATAATGAGGAAGGAGTAGCAGAGATGGAGTGTTATGCACTGACTGTAATCCTCCATTTCCCATCCCTCGTGTGCCTCTCCAGGCGGGAGTGAGAAGAAGAAATGCAAATGCAAATGAAGGAGTAATTTGAGCCTAGGGAAAAAAAAAAAAAAAGTGGGGTGGGGGAATGGTCTAAAATATTTAGTCATAGTTTCTGACTATCCAAGTCTACTTGACTTGGCAATGAACTGATAATTTGTAAGTGATTTCCCTGTCTTTGTTTTGACCCATGATCATCTTTCCCCTCGTATCATCTTGAGGACGGGGAGCGAGTGAGCAGCTTGGTTGTTGTCTGGCTGCTGGTCAAGGTTAACCCACCTTTCATAAACCCGCTTTCATTCACAACCAGACTGGAGAGCACTTTGTAACGTGTGTGGTGGGGATGGGAGAAGCAGATACTGGGCTGATTGTTCTTGAATTCTGAGAGAACTAGACGAGGTAATCTGCTGACCTCTTCGGTCTCTAGCTTGCAGGCTGTAATTCTTACTTACACGAGGAGATGAATAAAAGTGTGCAGTTTCCGTTAGGTGTGACTGTGCACTGCTGTGGAAAAACTGCTTCCACAGACTAACAGCATGACTGCAGTTTTTGGAGATGTCTGCCTGCACAGCTAATTTTCCTGAACATTTCCTTTGTCTTTGGGCTTTTCACCATAGCCTAAGATAACATTTGGAGCTTGAGAGTTGGTTTTGGAGATGGTCTGCAACCTTAGCTTTGAGTGTCCGTGTTTATGCTACTTTATGTGCCTTTTAGATGGCTTTATCTGTTGCATGATCTTGGAGTTGAGCGGCACTTTTTCCCTCTTTGAGCAGTTATTTCAACACGCTCAGTTTTTGAAAGATGAGTTTTAGTGAACACCAGGTTTTTTACAGTGCTGTTTAAGCTGTTGCTGGAATTAGCGCTCAGCATGAGCAACTTGTAATTGGAGTCAGACAGAAAAATTGAAACACTGGGGCCTTTTGTCTTTAAGATGGCTGTGACTGGTGGTGGTGGCTGCGTTTCATTTGTTGCTCCAAGAGCAATGGCTATGTGGCTGGTCAGAGTCTAGCTTAGACCTCAGTCATTACAGTATTATGTCAACTCTTGCTTTAAGAAACAGTTCATAGGTGTTTCAAGAGATGCCGGTGTGAACAGGGTTAAATTTGACAGGGTGGACATGTTCTGTATTGCATTTACATCTCCGAACTGGAGTGCGGGGAGCTTGAGGTGTGCAGACAGCTTCAGGGATTAGCAAAATGGTTGATTGCAGTATGGAGGCTATGTGATGTGTACACAGACATTGCTACAGGTTCACTCACTGTAAACCTGGTGAAACTGTTTGTTTTCATCTGCTGGCTTTCACTGGCATGGACAAATGTAAAAGGTGGAAGATAAACAGAATATAAAAAATACCCACTGATAAGTCAGACGCTGCTGTGGGATAATTGAGTGTTTTGGTGGTTTGTTGAGCACCTCTGTTTTTGGAAGGACACCTGCATTCTCTCTGCTCTCTTTTTTTTTCTTCCAGATTTTGATGTGTCCAGAACATGAAATGGAGAGGGTAAACATGTACTGTGAAACCTGCAGAAGGCCTGTTTGTCGTCTATGTAAACCGGGTGGATGTCATGCAAACCACAGAGTAACAACCATAAGCACTGCCTACAAAACCTTTAAGGTAAAAGTAAATATTGTTGGACCTGGCCTTAAGAAGGGGGAAGAGCACTGAGCCTCGGGTTTAAGGGCAAACTTCCCCTGGCAGGATGCCAGGACGTGTGTTTGGAGGACACTGAACGAGTCATGAGGCATGCTGCTGTGCAACATCTGTTAATGTATATATTAGTGTGACATAGTGTGCGGCTAAGAAACTAAACTATATTTTCTATGAGGCTTCAAACAGAACCCCTTAAAAGCGCTTCCACCTTATGTTAGCCAACTGTGCATCAGTACTGACCAATGCAGAAGGTTTAAGAAGTTAATGGTTTACAATCTGGCTTTTTTAAGGCAAGTGTCCTTGTGGCTTGGGTTAGCTTATACTTCAGAAGCACTCCTGAAGAATCTGCATCGGCAGTTATCTGCTGGGACGCTGTATGTTTTTGAAGTTGCAGAGCTGTTGATTCCCTAAGCACCATACAACAGGGCAGACTTGCAAACACTGCTTTGTTATTAAAGAATGATTGCTGCTGCCTCCTCTTCTTCCTTTGCTTCCTCTCTTGCTCACAGGAGAGAAAAAAAAAAAAAAAAGCCCATCCCAGCCTGCCTTCTGCTCTTTGGCCTCCTCGCCTGTTTGCAAGGCTTTTCCTGTACAGCTGTTAACTCTTGCAACTAAGGAAGTGCAGAGACACTCCTAAGTTCAAGTTTCCAACCACTCATTTTTCTAGCAAACCTTACTACAGATGAGTTAATAACCTATGAGGCTTTTCTATTAGTTCTGGTAATGTCTTGAAGACTCGTGTTCCTAGCCTAAGAGAGAAGGTGACTGCTGTGGCTGGGGAAGGATGAGCCAGCTGAGGCTGTCACCTCTTCTCCTCAGAGGCTGTGCCACCAGTCCTGCACATGGCAGTGGCCTGATGTCCCGGGCCAGTCATGGCGGGTCACTGAGCAGTTCTCCGCAGGGTTGCTGCTCCTAACTGATGGCAGGCTCTTGTCCTCGTAACTACAGAAACTGAGTGCTGGCTGGGTGGCCCACCTGTGCTTGTTGTCAGTTTGGGTGGGATGCCCTTGTTCTGCCTGCCAGTTTGCTGTTTTATTTTAACAGGAGAAGCTTTCAAAAGATATCGAGTACCTCATCAGTAAGGAGAGCCAGGTGAAAGCTCGCATCACGCAGCTGGATCTGCTGCTGAAAGAAACAGAGGTGAGAGTGGCTTGTGGGTTGTCTGGGGATGGACCTTGCAAGGACACAGCAGGGACTCCAAATGGAACAGTGAAGTGTTCCAGATCCTTTGGGGTTTTTTTTTGTTAGCCAGCAAAACCATTTCTGAACAGTTTGTGTTGGTTCTGAGTCACAGACGGTAAGACCTAATCCTGACAGTGTGGGAAATTTGGGCAACCTACAGAGGGAAGTTAAGTTTTGGGTGCTGCTGTGAATTTAATTGACATAAAGCTTATTTGATACCTTACCCAAAGAGAGGTGGGTTAGACTTACAGCTCTTGCATATGAGTGGTGCTGCACAATTTATGCTGTCTGTTTACCTTGAGGATGTTGCAGTGAAGTCAGAATTAAGGGCAAAATCTCCCTGCAGAAGAGTCAGAGCTGGGAGCTCACATACGAGCTGAAAAACGCAATGGCAAAAATTGGCAGGAGCTCCTGGCCCTGCCTGTATCTTGCTGCAGATGGCCTTTGTGCTTCATAGTTCCTTTTATCCAGGGCACTCATCAGAGGTGGCACTACAGGGCATAGGGGAGAAACTGGGCTGGACTCCCAGTTCAGGGTGACTGGGGAAGGTGGAAGAGCACCTAGGTCTTGGGCATGAAGACTTCAGACGCTGACTTGCTTTTACAGTGCTTTTCCATGAACTATTTAGACAAACGCTGTGCGTAACTCAATACATAATCGGAGGAATAATTTCCTGCTCTTTCCTCTCTGTGTTAACGTAGGAGACGCTTACTAGCTTGGGTGCAGTGCTGATTGCATTTTCAGTGTTGAAGAGCATAACAAAGCTCGTTAGTCTTGTCAGTCAAACAGATGACTAGTTTGCTCTGATCTCTTGAACAACCCTAAGTACATTTCTGTACACAGCCACAGTGCTGTGGGATCCGTCTAAAATGTCTTTTGTTCCCTCCTAGTGCAACAGTGAAAGAGCTAAAGAAGAAGCATCTCAGAGTTTTGAGAAATTATCTCATGTCCTGGAAGAGAAGAAATCCGCAGCTCTTAGGGCAATTGAAGCTTCTAAGAATTTAAGGCTGGAAAAATTGCAAACACAAGCAGAAGAATCTCAAGGGCTCCTGGAAAATAATGGCCTTGTAGGACTTGCTCAAGAACTGCTTAAAGAAACCGATCCATCTTGTTTTGTTCAAACAGCAAAACAACTTCATGTCAGGTATCTTATTAATTATCTTCCGTTTGAGGTACAGGTACTGTTCCAGGGATGTCTGGTCAGTCATATTCTTTGGACACCTGCTAGGAAAGTACGGAATGCAAGTACTTTGTGTTGCAGAGCCTCAGAGGCGGTCCCGGTACCATTCAGTAGAAATTCCTATATTACAGTGTGCGTTAAAAAACAGCCCAGAGGAGGGGCTCTGTCCTGCAACAACGCCTAGCCTTCTTCAGTAGGACTGCAGTGGAAGGGTAACCCATTCAGCTCACTGATACAGTCCTTTGCTCAGAGATTGCATCGGGTATTTGCAAGTTAATCTAACAGGTCTCTTCTGGCTTTAAACTCTTTGATCTGAATAGTTGTGCTCCATTAGCGCTTCACACCTATTTTGTTCTTTGAATGTAATGCCCCAAATTGTTAAAATGCTCTGCCAACCAAAAGATTCCCTGTTAGTTATCTTTACACTGATGTACAAAAGGCCTTTAAATTTTGCATTTTAATTCTGTCTAGAGAGACACGTTTCTGGGACACGTGAGTAAGTACCTGAAAAGAGAACTTTTTTTAAAGCAAAACCTAGCGGTTTTGCTTTAAGGAATGCACCCATGTGAATTCCTTTTTCCCTCTTCTGCCATCCCTCTGCTTCTGTGCTTTCAGAATCCAAAAAGCTACTGAATCTCTGAAGAGCTTCAAGCCAGCAGCTGAAACTACTTTCGAGGACTTTGTGATGGACATAGCCAAGCAAGAAGAGATCCTTGGTGACTTGTCCTTCCATTCCAATGGTAAATTATGAGAGCATCATGTCTTTCTTGAGTTATAGCTTTAAGGGCTTCTCTGGAAAGAGGCAAAACTTGTGCAGGGCTGCAGTTGCAGAACTCAATCTTGTGACTTGCATTGTCCCTTCTGCCTCTGTGATTCTCAAGGCATTACCTGGCAGCAATGCTAGCTTCAGCTTTGATAAAGAAGCTAAGATGCCATGGCATTCAGAACCAGTTTACATTGGCTTCCAAAATATTGTAGTTAAGTAATACTAGGTCTTCCTAGCAGCTTTTTGTCGTGATTGCATGACAGAAAAGAATAGGGTTTTATATGGTTTTTTAGTTGCCAGCAAAAATAAATAATACAACTTTCAAAGTAAAACCAGAAAGGATTTAAGTGCATGAACAGACCCGTCCTCATCTGCACTCTTTGACTGAGTCAGATTCCCCCCCCCCACTGTCCCCCCAGTGCTGTAGCCACTCAACAAAGGGCTTCTGTGTTTAATTCTAAAACAACATGTATCTACATTTGAGGTTTTTTTCTCCTGAATCTCTGTCATTCCAGGTCTAGAAATACCAGAAATCAATGAAGAGCAGAGCAAAATGTACAACAAAGCTCTGATCAGTTGGGAATGCCCTGGGAAGACAGACTCAGCTGATATCTATGTTCTTGAGTATCATAAGCTTAATAGAGAAGAGGAGAGTACAACGTGGCAGGAGATCGAAGTTTGCAGCAAGAGCAAAGTAATATCTGATCTCGATGACGACAGCAGCTATGCCTTCAGAGTTCGAGGATATAAAGGATCCATCTCTAGCCCTTGGAGCCGAGAAGTTATCTTGCGTACGCCTCCAGCCCCAGGTATTGGGTTTTCTTATGTCCACGAGCTGCTGGTGGTGTTAAGAGCTGTAGGTGGTTTCCAGTAGCTCCCAGACTTCTACTACACTGTTACCGGTTGTATAAATGTTTAAAAGCACTGTTAACAAACAGGTTAAGTAGGTAGCATACTGAGACTGTGTTAGCTTGCGTAATGTTCCTGGTAGCCTTTAAAAGCGAGGAATTCTAGTGCCAGCATGACTTAAAATATAGTTTATAAGCACAGAAATACTTAACTAAGAGAAAATTTTTTGGGATGCTGTTTTTCAGTTCTCAGTTTTCTTTTTGATGACAAATGCGGGTACAACAGTGAACATCTCCTGCTGAACCCAGGAAGAACCTCTGTGGAAAGTAGGGCTGGATTTCCTCTACTGCTGGGGTCTGAGCGCATGCAGGTCGGATGCTACGCAACCCTGGATTACATCATTGGCGACACCGGGATTGCCAAAGGGAAGCGCTTCTGGGCTTTTCACGTGGAAGCCTATTCCTACCTGGTGAAAGTGGGAGTTGTTTCTAGCAACAAGATACAGAAGTTGTTCCATAATACCCATGATGTGACCAGCCCAAGGTAAATTGCAGACTCTTGCTTAATACATGTTTTGTATAAGGAGATGGCTTTTTAAAAAATAAATTAAGAGCGAGCCTGGTCTCAATTAGTATACAAGATGAACCTAAGCAGTGGGAAGTGGCTTGAAGGATATAGTGTAAGCAGGTTGTCCTGTTCATCCTCTACTATTAGTAGGAAGATGTTCTAATTGTCCAGAGTCCTATTTTCTTTCTTTCTGGGAAAGAAATCGGGTTTCTACAGATATCAAGATATGTCAGTTAAAGCAAGAAGGTTAAAAAAGAGAAAAAAAAGCATCATTTGCAAGATTGAAGCAATGCTTAGTTGTCAATAGTAAGATTCTGCCTTAATTCCCTTAGCATACTAGGTTTGGCAGCCACTCAGAGGTACAATGTTCACTGTGCATATCTGTGTGTCTTTGCTGTAGCTTGCGTCATGGTGGATTCCAAGTCACTGGCTCATCCCAGGCTATAGATTTGCATATGACACTGGAGTGCTACTGAGCACAAGCCAAAGTGCAGTGGACAAACCAGCAAAAAGATTTCCAGCTCTCAATTACAGTTGTAGTAAGCCTGGATGTGTCTAGGAACTGCAGGCTGGGAGGCTATCTCCCAGGGGCTCTTAACTTTTTCATGAATCTAACAAAAGTGTTGGCCTTCTGCTGTATAACATACTGAAATTATAAAAACGCCAGTGTCTCAAGCTTCTGAAAGTCAGATGGAGACTTTTTGAAAAATGAGAAATTAGATCCTGATTTTCTCATTTCTCCCGGTCCCTGCCAGGAGGGAGCGAAGCTCAGCCCCGCTCCCTCCTTTTACAGGGAGGAAAACAAAATGGAAAAAAGAAAACCAAATTGTCCTATATTAGAAGTGTATAATTCCATTTTAAGGGTAGGGCAGCAATAGGGCTGGTACCACAGCCCCCCAGCCCCACAGCCACTGTGGGTCACCGGCGTAATAATGTACCTCTCCGGTAATTAAAGTTTCTTTTGGGAAGGGGGGAGAGATGGGGACTCTCCTGCGCCGGGACCTTTCCCCTCCAGGGAGGCAGAGCCGGAGCAGCGAGCACGGTCCTGCCCGGAGGGCAGCGTGGAGGGGACGCGCACGGGCATCCCGGAGGAACAGCAGCAAGGAAACCCCGGCACTGCACCTTTCCCTTCCTCCGAGCCTTTTTCTTTTCCTCTTTTTAAGGGCTCAACCAGTTTCTTCCCCCTCTGACCGTCACCATGGGGTACTGGCACCAGCAGCTTTGCAAAACCCCATCCTGTAAAAGCCGCCTGATTTTGGCCCTGTTTGGGGATGCGCTGCTTCCATCCTTACAGAGCAAACTGATAGATTTGTTTTTCTCCCCCCTCCCCATTTAGCAAGAAGCACCAACGTGCCGTTGTCGTTTTGGGTCGGTTTGCTGCAGAAAAAGGCTCCCGCAGGGGACGGGATAAGCCGATGGCAGGAGGGTCCCTGCACCCATCCCACCGCTGCTGGTGGAGGGCGGCAAGGGGACCTTTTCTTCGGGGTTGTCCTCTCCTCCCGGGCTCTGCAGCCCCACGCCGCAGCCCAACGACCCCCCCGAGATGGGAAGAGAGCACGAGAACCATCTCTGCTCAACAGCTCAAGAGGAAAAAACAAAATAAACGAAAGAGATAAAATAATACAATAGGATGAGATACAATAACGCAGGAGCACCCGCCCCACTCGTGGCACTACTTTTATTCTCGGCCACTGCAGTGATTGGGGGGTTTGACAGGATGGACCTTCCAAGGTCCCCTCCCACCCAAACCAGTCTTTGGGTCCATGACTGGAAGTGTCTGAGGTCAGGTTGGATGGGGCTGCAACCAACCCCGTCTACTGGATCCCAAACCACCCAGAAATCCAATCCAAACTGTTCTTTGGGTCCGGTTGGAGGTGTTCAAGGTCAGGTTGGATGGGGCTGGGACCAACCTGGTCTACTGGAAGGTGTCCCAGCCGATGATGGGGAGGTTGGACTGGATGGACCTTCAAAGGTCCCCTTCAACACAAACCGTTCTGTGGGTCTATGACTGGAAGTGTCCAACGTAAGGCTGGATGAGACTGGGACCAACCTTCTCTACTGGTTCCCAAACCTTCCAGCCCAAAAATCCAACTCAACCAACCCAAACCTTCTATGAGTCTGATTGGAGGGGTTCAAGGTCAGATTGGACAGGGCTGGGACCAACCTGGTCTGTTGGAACCCAAACCACCCAAAAATCCAACTCAACCAATGCAAACCATTCTGTGGGTCTGAGTGGATGTATCCAAGGTCCGGTTGGATGGGGCGTTGAGTAACCTGCTCTACTGGAATATGCCCCTGCCGAAGACAGGGGAGGTTGGACGAGATGGACCTTCAAATGTCTCCTCCAAGCCAAACCAATCTGTGTGTCCATGACTGGAAGGTCCGAGGTCAGGTTGGACGGGGCTTGGAGCATCCTGAGCTGCTTGAAGCTCTCCCTGCTAATGGCCACCCCACCAGAGGTTGGCGGTTGCCGTGTCACCACGGTCAGTCTATCAGCGATGAACATGTCACCCTGATGTCACAAGAGGTGCGTGGCACACCCACTCAGGGGGTATAAAAGGGCCCACCGGGTGGTGGGTCCCACACTTTGGAGGAACGTCCATAAGATGACCTCCAACATGGCTGTCGCCACCAAGAACCGACCTGCCAGCGTGAGGCGGACCAAGATGGACTTCTGGGATGGGATGGAGCACACCTTCGCTATGTCCAGCGTCACCGCTGAAGGTACGGCCAACCGCAGCCACCTCTCCGGCAGCCAAGACTCAAGGGCTTGTCACCATTTCGGAGCCAGCCCTGACACTTGGCGTCTGCCACCGCGTCGCGGCTCAAGGGGGAGATGTTTGGGGTGGACCTGAGAGCTGGTGGAGATGGGGCCTGACCTGGTTCTTCTTTGTTTTTTCAGAGCGAACGGCCGTCTGGGATGCAGTGGCTGGCTACATTCAAGACCAACTCCTGCTCCACAAGGTGGTGCAACACCCGCGTCCTCCTCATGCACCATGAGGGGTGGTGGGATCCCCCTGGGGCGTGGCCTGCTCTCACCCTTCAACTCCTCAGAAAACAGGAATCTCACCCCAAAAGTCCCCACTGATGGCCAAACGGGGCCTGTGCAATGTTGGTGTCACTTCTGGTAGGGCTGATCCAGGTCGCTGGAGACCCCCCCGGGATGGCCTCGTCCTGGTTCTGCCCAAACTCCAGTGCTGGTTTTTTCTCCTGAGGAGGGGAAGGACTCAACATCTCCTCCCCAAAGTTCTCCCCACCGCCCAGCTCGTGCCTCCAAACGGTGGGAGAGGGCAGGATCCAGCCTCAAGCACCATCCCTGGATGGGGGAGGTCACCTCCAGATCTTCCCTCTAGCCAGTCCTCACCCTCCCACCCTTCTCGTCCACTTGCAGGGCGTCCGAATTCCCACCCTTGGCTCCTTCGGTACTGTCCTCGAACGCGTCCAGGTCGGAGATGAAACCGTGACTATCCAGAAGCCGGTGTTCCACCTGGCCAGGAACCTTGCTGTTGTCCACAACCTGATGGACAACAAGGACTACCTGCCCGGTAAGATGGCTGACTGCACGGTCATCTTCTCTGAAGCAACTCCAAAGTCCAATAATTGAGTGGTTTTGAGTTTTTTTGGGGCAATGCAATGATTGTGACACACAAGCTGTAGGACACGGGCCACCGGGTGAGCGTCTCCATCCTTCTCCTGTGGTTCTTCCAGGCAACAAGGAGCTGGAGCCCCTCAAGTACTCCAAGGTGGCCGTGGCAGCCGCCGTGTCCCGGCAGAAAGTGGTGGACTGCATCCAAGGCACCACGACCCTCCTCTCGCACTGCCTGGGGAAGGGGGAGAATGTGGCCCTCATCCTGAGGGAGGTGGGGGTGCTCCTCATCGAAGGCACGAAAGTGCACGTGAAATTCTACCGCAGCTTCCTGGAGAGGCTGTCTGGGAAGGAGAACTTGGAGAAGGTTGTCTTCAAGGTAAGCATTTTGGTTTCTCTGTGGTGCGTGCGGTCCCACGGCAGTGTTCTGGCACTGCTTGTGTGGGGTCCCTCAGGACACGTTCAGCCACTCGGTCCAGGTGAGAGTTACGGTCCTGCCAACACTTGCTGCCTCAAGCTCCTCCGACACTTGAGTGCCTCAGCCATGTGGGGGATGTCCCACCGTTTTTGGCCTCTTCCAATGTGGGGTGCTTTAACCACGTGGAGGGATGTCCTGCCATCTTTGGCCTCCTCCAACACTGAGACCCTCAACCACATTGAGGATGTCCTGCTGTCTTTGGCATCCTCCAGTGTGCAGTGCTTCAACCACGTTGAGGATGTCCTGAATCTTTGTGTTCCTCCATTGCAGGTCCCCCATCTGCTGGACATGATTGTGTCCCCAGTGGTACCCGTGGCCTCACTGAGCTTCTCCGGCCGTGTCATCCTCTTTCCCAAGTGAGTACGTTGGCGGCTGTAGCCGCTCTTTGATGCCAACGCCCAAGGTAGCATCTCTTCCTTGTGCCGCTGCGGGTGTCCTGGGGACACCAGGCGGCGACTCTTGATGATGTCCCCAGGCCGCAGTCACTCCCATAAGGCAGCTCTGAGGGGAAAGACAGAGGAATTTGGATGACATTTCTTCCCGTGGTGGCCTGGACTTCTTCGCTGGGCGACTCCATTTCCCAGGCCCGTCCTTGGGGATGGGATGTGGTAGACTTGGGAAGTCAATGGCCTTCATGGCAATGCCAAACTCTGCCTGCGGGCAAGTGGCCGCAGGAAGTGGCAAGTGCTGGTGGTGCCATGGGTCATATGGGTGTCTTCTCCTTCTTTCCAGGTTTGTGATGGAGTGTGTGCCCAAACACCCACCCAGGGCTCTCCTCAAGACCTCGAGACAAGTCCCTGGTGAGGATGTGCAGATGAGAAAAGACAGTTTGCCAGCTCTCCAGCAAGGTGGGAAAGGTAAAGCAGCTCCCAGCTCTTCTCCATGGGACGGGTAACCAACTTCTGCCATGTTGTGGGGAAATGGCCGACGCTGAGCGCCAAAAGGCTCCGACTTGTCCTAAAGCTTCAGGCCAACTCCTGAGGGCCTTTTGTCCTAACGATTTGTTGGTGTCACCAAAAGAGAGCCCCGGGGTGGGATGTGCCCAAGGGTACAGTGGGAGGATGGTGGGCCAAGGCCTTCTCCTCCCCCTCTTCCCCTCAGAAATGACACCTGTCCCCTCCCCGGCACCACCCGGCTCCTCCTTCCTGACCATCATGATGATGATGAAGTCGGAAAACCACATTGGAAATGGTGCTGGTGTTGGGGAGGACACGATGGGGCTGCTAGAGGAGCAGAATGTCCAACCCTCAGACATTTTGGGAAGAGGCCTGAGCACTCCCTGCGTGTCCCTGGGTGGTCTGGCAGCGTCACAGCGACGCTCTTCTGAGGAGGTGTCTTCTTTCTGGTTCCAGTGGGGTTTCCCGGTTTTCCCTTTCCTGCTGCTCCGAGCCCGACTCAAAGCAAAACACCGCAGTTTGGGGAAATCTTGGAGCTGCAGAAGAAGAGGACAAGGTCTCTGGCCAGGTGAGGCTGAAGGCTCAGGGTGGGCGGCCACACGGGGCCATTTTACCCGGAGAGGTGGGAGACGCTCCATCCCTGGAGACATTCCAGGCCAGGTTGGATGGGGCTTTGAGCAACCTGATCTGGTTGAAGACCTCCCTGCTCATGGCAGGGGTGTTGGACTAGATGGACCTTCAAAGGTCCCTTCCCACCCAAACCATTCCATCAGCCTGACTGGAGGTGTTCAAGGTCAGGTTGGATGGGGCTGGAACCAACCTGGTCTACTGGAAGGTGGCCCTGCCGATGACAGCGGGGGGCGTTGGACTAGATGAACCTCTAAATGTCCCTTCCAACCCAAACCATTCCATGATTTTCTGACCCAGCAAGAGCCCGTTCCCCAGCCCTGAACGCTCCTTGGTCATCACCACCCAAGAGTGGTGAAGGCAGCACCTGGAGGGGTGGGATGTGGCTGCTGGGAACACCCCCATTTCACAGGGCTGGATCTTCTCCAGCTCTTCAGGAGAGCCCCAGCGTGGTCTAGGGACAATGGGACAGCTGTGTGTCAGATGAGGGTCCCGGCACAGGGGGTTTCCTCAGCCAACCTGCTGCTGGCTACATGAGGAGGCACGTGGCTCATGGGGAGGGGCAGAAAGCAGCCCCAAACCCATTGTGTCCTCAGGTAGACCTCTCCCTTTGTGTCCTTCCAGGCGGCGGTTGGTGGTCCCAAGGGTCTCCTCCGACACAAACCAACCCATGACCAGCCAACCCAAGGGCAAAGCAATGCCCAAAAGAAAACATAGACGCAGAGCCAAGAGATGGCAGCCAACCCTCAGTCCTATAGAGGAGGAAGAGGAGGAGAAGGAGGAAGAGAAGGAGGAAGAGAAGGAGGAGAAAGAGGAAGAGAAGAAGAACGAGTAGGAGAAGGAGGAGAAAGAGGAAGAGAAGGAGGAAGAGAAGGAGAAGGAGGAAGAGAAGGAGTAGTGGAGAAAATCCTCACCGAACGCACAGTGCTGAAGGCGGTGAAGGCCGAGTCCTCCCATCCTCACGAAGCCTCGGCCTTCATAACGTCTGTAATAGCCGTATTATCGGCAACGAGTTCTGAGGTCAGCCTGCTCAAGGAGCCTGCCTACGGGGCCCTCCAACGGCCACCACCGAGCCGAGGCAGCAAAACCAGCAAAGCTGTCCCTCCATGGAGAGTTCAGAGAAGACTTTAAAGGACAGTCCTGTGAAGAGTCCCTGGAAGGATCCCCTGAAGAGTCCTCCAGAGAGTTCCCTGCTGAGAACCCTCTGTCACCCGCTGCCAAGAACCCTGGCCAGACCCCCGGCTGTCCCCCAGCATCGGCCACCCCGCATGGCCCAACTGTTGGAGGAGCTGCTGAGGAGGCAGTCCCAGGAGGTTTTGACCCGCTCGCTGCTGCCACCAGCCGTTGTCTCCTGCCAGGCTGTGCCTAGATCGGGAGAGGCGGGTGGCAAGCAGGCCAAGCGCCCCGCGCCACACGGCACCCCCAGGACGCAAGAGACCTCCCCATGGGACAACATCCCACCCAAGAAGAGGAAGATGGTGGTGTGCTAGGTGGAAAAACACTCCAAACCCCTGTGGGAGGGAACGCCGGAGCGGGACGGTGCCGCAGTGGGCAGCAGCAGGCAGCACATGGGCAGCAACAAGCGGAGGGCATCTGATGGCAACACTATGGCCACCAAGCGACGCAGAAACCTGGTGGATGCTGGGGGGCAAAGTGCCCCACGCTCGCCCAGCCTCTCTTCATGGGCTGATAGAGAAGGCGTGGAGCACGCATCCCCACCGCATGCGACCCGCACCCACCCACTCCAGCCCCAGCCCCACTCTCCCACATCTCTCTCTCTTTCTTAATTCATTAAAGGTTTGATGTTTGGTTCACAGTGCGTCTGCCTGCGGTCATTCCTGCACTGGGAGGCGCGGGGGTTAACGCAGCCCGTGCCGCATGTGTACATCTGACCCTCCACCTCTTCACCCCTGTATATGAGGAATCCCCCAAGGTTGTGGATGGAGACTGTCCTGGTTTGAGATAAAACAGAACCAATTTCGTTCAGTAACTTCGCTTCTTAGCGGGGCCTCTTCTAACTACTAAAATAACTGCATATTGTGCAGACAGTGTTCACTCTCTCAGAGAGATCAGACCAATTGTTTATAGCTGATGCCCAGGCGTGGGATGCAGAGAGGCTCCTGCTTATACTTATTGCCATAACAGACAAGGCCAACCAACTTTGTTATTTGCCCCGTCGGAGGGTCGGAAGCGGAAAAGCATAGTGGGGTCCCACCTGGAGGGAGGAGCAGACAGGACAGGTGACCCAAAACTGACCAACAGGGTATTCCATCCTGTGGGAAACCTTGGCTGGTCCGAGGGATCAGAATGCGAGTTTAACGTTGACCTTGAGCAGATATCCGTGTACCCTTGAAGAGACTGGGGAGTCCTGAGAAGAGCTAAGTAAAAAGATAAAGGTTGGCAAACATCCTGGCTTTGACCAGAGCATGAACAGTGTGTGATGTGAGAGCGTATCGGGCAAAAGTAGAATGCTGAATATATGCATAGATAAGCACCTGGGTAAAAGACTCTAAAAAAGCACTGCTTGTTAAGTAAAGAAATTGGATTGCTGCAACTTGATGTCCAGTGTCGTGTCCGTCCCAACAACGACACAGTATTATCAAGATTTTATCCCGCACATTTACACAAAACAAACAATAATAATCTTTTTTATTACACGTGGCAGGTCAGTGGCAATTCTTCATGCCTAATCTACTGATTACTCTGGTGTCTTGTCATGTTAAGAACATAACTCTCCCTCCTATAGTGGAATTATATTGTTACTGATTCATTGAATAAACTAATTATATTTTCTTCAGTCATGCCACTTGGCCAAGAATAAGGAGAAACATATTAAGGGAGGTAAATATTTATTAGCTTGTCTTCCTCTGACCTTAATTATGTTGGATAAAGCCCAACATTCAAAACAAAACGGAACTCTCTTGTTACTACCTTTTACAAGACACTTCAAGGGGGTATTTATTTAATCTACATTTAGTAATATAAAAGTTTGGTGTATCACTGCATCTAATCCTGTAGACACTCAAGACAGCCAGCAGAGAGCATGGAGCACCTCTGGGAAAGTGAGTCCTCTCACCTGTCTTTGGCACTGTCTTATGATTCAATAAATAGCCCCAAAAGAGTGCCTATATCTCTCCATTTCCAACAGAGAGCCTACATGAGAAATTTAAACTACATTCCTAACCTTAGGGTGGCTAAACTTAGACCACACAAATCTTGATCATGAAGAAAAGCTCTATGAAAGATGTATGTTGTATATCTCAGGAAAGTACATGAAGGGTTAACAGCCCATTTCCACCTTTTCTATTTACACTCAGTTGTTACAGGGAGTCACCACGTGTGTGACAATATATGTAGAATCATTGAATCATAGAATCATAGAATTGTCTAGGTTGGAAGAAACCCTTGGGATCATCGAGTCCAACCATCTACCCTACTCTACAAAGTTCTCCCCTACACCATATCCCCCAACACCACATCTAAACATCTCTTAAACACATCCAGGGATAGTGACTCAACTGCCTCCCTGGGCAGTCTATTCCAATGCCCGACCACTCTCTCTGTGAAAAATTCTTTCCTAATGTTCAGTCTAACTCTACCCTGTTGGAGCTTGAAGCCATTCCCTCTTGTTCTGTCATTAATTACCTGTGAGAAGAGACCAGCACCAACCTCTCTACAGTGCCCTTTCAAATAGTTGTAGAGAGTGATGAGGTCTCCCCTCAGCCTCCTCCGCCTCAAACTAAACAGTCCCAGCTTCTTCAACCGCTCTTCGTATGATTTGTTTGCTAGGCCCTTCACCAGCTTCGTTGCCCTCCTCTGCACTCCCTCCAGCACCTCGATATCTCTCTTGTATTGAGGTGCCCAAAACTGGACACAATACTCGAGGTGTGGCCTCACCAGTGCTGAGTACAGGGGCACAATCACCTCCCTACTTCTGCTGGCCACGCTATTTCTAAGACCAGCCAGGATGCCGGTGGCTTTCTTGGCCACCTGGGCACACTGCCGGCTCATATTCAGCCCCTTGTCAATTAGAACCCCCAGGTCTCTTTCTGCCCGGCAGCTTTCCAGCCACACCTCCCCAAGCCTGTAGCGCTGCACGGGGTTATTGTGGCCCAAGTGCAGGACCTGGCACTTGCCCTTGTTGAAACTCATACCATTGATGTTGGCCTAATGATCCAATCTAAGTCTCTCTGTAGAGCTTCCCTATCCTCCTGGGAATCAACACTCCTGTTTAACGTGGTGTCATCTGCAAACTTGCTGATGATACACCCTATGTCCTTATCGAGATCATCAATAAAGACGTTAAACAGAAATGGTCCCAACACTGAGCCCTGAGGCACACCACTTGTGACCGGCCGCCAGCTGGATTTAAATCCATTGAGCACCACTCTTTGGGACCTTCCAGTCAGCCAGTGCTTGATCCAGCGGATCGTATGCTCATCCAGGCCCTGCGAAGCCAGTTTTTCCACGAGAATTGTATGGGGGACAGTATCGAATGCTTTTCGAAAGTCCAGGTATACAATACCAACAGCCTTTCCCTCGTCCAAGATTCTGGTTATCTTGTCATAGAAGGAGATGAGGTTCGTCTGGCAGGACCTGCCTTCCATAAACCCATGCTGACTAGGCCTCGCCCCCTGGTAACTAGGCCTGATCCCCTGGTACTAGGCCTGATCCCCTATATATATGGGGGAAAATTAAAAGTGTTTCTATCCTCTTTGTAATATGCTATCTTTCATCATCACTAAGTTCAAAAAGCGGGGAGCATGGGCAAATGATGTCATAGTTTCTTCCTCTAACAGTAATTTAAAAACTGGTAAACATTGTCTGAGAAGATGGAAAGTACTTGCCTTTCTGCAAGTCTCGCCCGGTCGCTTCCAAGGGTAATAGCTCATTTTGCTGAGGTGAAGACACAGTTTTTGTTGATTGGTGTTCGAGACGGTACGGAATCTTGTAATACTCAGCTAAATATATCCCAAGAGGGAAAAAAAATGCACCGTCATTTGCAGGGTGCACGCAGGAGAGTAGGTTGTTCTCTCACACTCTGGGAATGTGCAATTCATTCCATCACTCTGAATCTCTCATCTCTGAGTGAGATACAGTCAACGGTTTAACTACAGTTCACAAAAAGGGAATAAATAATAATGTAAATATATACATATAGACACTGCAGTTAATCTAGTGAAGAGTTTTGTCTGGTTTCTCTTCGCTAGACTCAAGAGTAACTTTCTGCAATAAAATGAGACTGCCTTCAGAGTTTAGGAAATCAGTCAAACAAATTATTTAAGTTGAGGTCACTCGGCTATCTTTTTTAAACAAACCTGTGACTTCACCTTCAGTGATGAGTGTCTACACCCCCTGTTCCAAAGTTTGTTTCCCGGGGACTATCAGTTCCGATATTTTGAGGATTAGCTGGAAGCTATTTCCAAAACTTGTCAACAACTCTTTTCTAACAATGTAATTGTTATTATAATACATCAGTTGCGATGTATACACTGCAAGAGTCCAAAAAACCCATTCTGCTTCCTTGTAAAAGAGAGAAAAAAACTCTTTACAGTTCTCTTCCTCTTCATCATCCTCTTCATCCTCCTCGTCATTGAGGATTATAATCAGTGGAGGGTGAACGGGTAGTAAAATATTCTTTTGATTTCTGAGTGATTCTTGATGATGGGCCGGAGGCAGAATCCCTTCTTGTACACCCTGTGGCAATGGGGCATCTGCAGACAAGAACATTATTTTATTTGGAGGGAACTAGAATATCAAGTCCAGGTTCAGACCAGCAGGTACAGTTTTTAAATCATTATATTGAAGGAATCATTAAATAGACAGATTGTGCCTTTTAGGAAAAATCTTCTGCGGAGGTTGACGTCTTCCAACTACAAGAAAGTAGGAAAGACGCTCTCTTCCGAGAGCATCTTCCAACTACAGAGAGTAGGAAGAATCACAGGCACTCACTCCTCTGACTGGACAGATGAGGCAGTGCTGAATAAGGCCTTTTGAAAAGAGGAACACTTTGACCATTCTACGCTATTTTAAAAAGGCTGGCTGTCTCTTCCAGCTGGTGGATAGATTAATTTGAGGCAGAAACCTTCTTTCTTCCAATACCTTTTAAGATATTTACAGCTGAGGGAAACACACAATCAGTAATACCTGGGCTGAAGTGAGTGAGTTCAGGACCCCACCTGTGAAACTCGTTAAACATGCTGAATAATAGGCAGGCCTGTATCGCTCCTCATTGCATCAGTTTTGGAGGATTTAGCAATTTTTGGCTTGTAGACGTTCTTTTGCTATCAATTTTCTGAATCAGAATTCTCTTTACTAAGTACAAAATGTAGATTTTGAGAAAGAATATCAAGTTCACAAAAATAATTTGCACTTAATTAGAAGAAAATCAGAAAAGATATTCTTTTCCTTAGGAATTTATATCTACCCGTAATATTTGCAGCAAAACCATTCCAGTACAGGGATAGCATTTTCTGAGAGCCAGGAAATGCAACGGACTGAAAATAAAAATGATGAAAAATGGTAAGTCTATTTGTGTTGTTCAAGCTGACCAATTTTCAGCTCTATATACAATCAGGATTCTGTGCATTATATTAAAAATATCAAAGAAATAAGATGAAGCGTGGGCATTTTCTGTTATTCCACTTGCTGTTATTCTTCCGCATCTCTTGCTTGCCTAGGAGCAGCATGCGTATCCTAGCAAACCCATTTCAATAACACTCCTGCAGATCAGATTTGTTGTATTTCATGCCAGAGAAAGTAAGATACAACACTTTACCTTGATAGAGCCTTTGTCAGTGTCCAGAATAGGATATTATTAGCCCTGGGTAGTGTAAGCCAAATCAAACTTGAATTCGTTTGACAAGATTTCTAAGTATTAAAACAAATCAATGCACTTTTCGTATTTGCAATGTTATTGTGCAGCACACGAACTTTGAATTCATCCATATTGCAGTAAAAAGGAAAAGGCCTGCGTCCATTTTCTCTTTCTGATTGTTGGACGTTGCTCTTCTACAGGATGCCCTTGTCCGCAGTGCCTCTTAGGCACAGTCTCTGACTCACACCAGACCCAATGTCATGCCTATGTGGTGGGCACGGCAGCACCAGCTGCCTGGCGCCGACACGGGGGATGTGGAAACTGCACTGAAAGCAGTATGGGCACTCACAGAAAGAGCACACAACCCCTTGCCATGGGGTTAGTTAGGCTCAACATGCCCAGATATGACAGGCTACCCTTTCCTGGGGGAATTTCAGGAACTCAAGGTGTTTGCTTCTGACTAGAGGTCTCTCTGGAGTTCTCTGGTGACACCTGTCCACAGCTCTGGAGATAAGGCCCAGGAACAACTCTGGTTTAGTCCACTTCTTCATCCATCTATGACACGCCATGCCGACTCGCTGAAATGAGCAGTGCTGGTACAGGCAGGGCCGCAGCGGAACCCCTTTTTGGCAGCAAACTGGGCCTTTCTGGAGCTTTTCTGGGGCAGGAAAGGCTGGGCCAGTGCAGGGACACTCGCAGGGTGTTATCAGGATGGCTGTGACAAGCCAAGGGACGACACTCCAAGGTATGAGGGATGGGGCGCGAGCGAGGGCCCTCAGCCTCTTGCTCCAAGATGTGCTGGGTATACTGCAGCACACTCGTAGTCTTATGAAGAGGAGCCAGGGGCTCCTGAGGCAATAGGAGCCAATGGGGAAACACAGGTAAACACCTCAAAGGAAGGCCACCTGGAGAACAGCACAAAGGAACTGCAGCCACTCCAGCCACTAAGTCACCTTCAACGGGGACCCAGCTTAAGTGCCTCTATGCAAACGCACATGGCGTGGGGAGTAAACAAGAGGAGTTAGAGACGTGTGCACACCTCCAGGTCTATGATCTCATTGGCATCACAGAGACGTGGTGGGATGGCTCCTATGACTGGAGTGACTGACGAGAAGCTCAACATGAGCCGGCAACGTGTGCTCACAGCCCAGAAGGCCAACCATATCCTGGGCTGCATCAAAAGAAGCGTGGCCAGCAGGGCGAGGGAGGGGATTCTGCCCCTCTACTCCATTCTTCTGAGACCCCACCTGGACTATTGTGTCCAGCTCTGGATGCCTCCACATAACAAGGACATGGACCTGTTGGAGCGGGTCCAGAGGAGGGCCACGAAGATGATCAGAGCACCTCTGCTGGGAGGACAGGCTGAGAGAGTTGGGGGTGTTCAGCCTGGAGAAGAGAAGGGTCGGGGGAGACCTTATAGCAGCTTTCCAGCATCTGAAGGGGGCCTACAAGAAGGCTGGAGAGGGACTTTTTACAAGGGCATGTAGTGATAGGATGAGGGGTAATGGCTTCAAACTGGAAGAGGGGAGATTTAGATTAGACATGAGGAAGAAATTTGTCACTCTGAGGTTGCTGAGCACTGGCCCAGGTTGCCCAGAGAAGTTGTGGATGCCTCATCCCTGGAGGTGTTCAAGGCCAGGGTGCATGGAGCTTTGAGCAACCTGGTCTAGTGGGAGGTGTCCCTGCCCATGGCAGGGGACTTGGAACAGGATTATCTTTAAGGTCCTTTCCAACCTAAACTATTATATTATTCTATGGTTCGATGACTTGCTCTCACTTTGGCTTCCCCCGATTTCTGACATCTGTCTTGGTTCCCTGCCCTGGAGTCTTACCCCGTTCCAGGTTCCGGCTGTCTACTAGGACTCCTGGTAGACAAGAGCTCTTCTTAGAATGGACTGAGGGAAAAATCCCAACTTATAATTTTTTTTTTCCATAAATACTCTGATTTTCAGATATTATGCTGCCTTGTACACTAGTACTGTACTTCAATAGCCTGCATCCAGTGTTCAAGCCTGAAAAATTTATTCGAAACGATGAACTGGAAATACACCTGCACACACAGCATTGTAATCTGATGTTATCTGTCTGAGAGGGGTCTCATCCATCTCACATGTTGTGCTCTGTCAACAGATATTGCTACTCGTGGCCCTACCAACCGCCTCCCACCACCACACACACTACTTTTCATTTCTCTTACATCATCACCTGCCTACTCACCACTTTTACTCCTAGAGGGATTTGATCTAGCAAATACCCAAGTAAAGCAACACTTTTACTCTGTGGACCTTGGCAACCTAAATTGCTGTTTGCGAGTTCATCTTTCATGTCACTGACACTTAGGAAGATCCCTAAAATGACAGCTAAAAAAAATCATACGCAACCCTATTCAAATGCCAATACAATTCCTTTCTTTGCCTTCAACTTGCTGGCATAGCAGATTAAAAATTCTTGGTTTTAATTAACGGGGGAGGTGATTCAGTAGTCCAGGTATAACGGTATTATGGTGACAAATAGACACTTGGGTTTGTATCCTGGGTATGAACAACATCCCAGCTGACATCTGTAAGTGCCAAGTTGCCGGTTATTTCTTAACGGGTTTCTGCGTAATTTTTTAGAGGAAAACAAAGTCACATTTGAAAATATTTGAATATTTGAAGGTCAGTTTCACCCAGTTCCAGACATTAACAGCTGGCTCTAGGAGCAGCATCTCAAAACCACGCCGCTTTTGGTCTCTAGTCAGTACGACTGGGCCATCCCCTGAGACATGATGGGGTCTGGAGCCAAAGGCCATCACCCAGGTATCAACACCTAAATCCCCAGTGCTGAAATGGATGCAATGACAGAGAGCCCTACACCCACCCCCGGATTTTCACCAGGTGCAATATAAATGTTTCTTTGAAGAACAAACCTGTTTTGAAGGACTTTGTGTTAAATAACGGATTTTGCAGAAATTCAGGTAGTTGCTATAAGCAGAAATTACAAACATGGACTATTTATTCAGAATCAATATAATGTTGGTTCAATAAGAAAGTGATGAGTTATCCTCATGTGCGGTTTTTAACTTGTGTGTTCTTTGGGTATGTCGTGGTTTAGGCCAAATCCACCACTGGGGACCCGAGGGACCCCAGACGGGACCGACAGATGCTCCCCTCTACCCCTCTACAAAGAGAGAGGCAGAGGAGGAAAAAGAGACTTACGAGTTTAGAAGAAACTAAACTACTTTAATGAAATATTAATAATAAAATAAAAAGAAATAATTAAAAATATATACAAAACCGTATCAAGCTCCCGAGATGACAATCACGTCACCGGCTGGCACTGGGGCAGTCCCAGGCTGGACTCAGTGACGGACGGGAACTGGATTCCGGATCCAGAGTCAGGATTGGGATCACAGGCAGACAAACAGAGTCCTCCTCAGACATCGGCCATTGAAGGAAGAGCCCGTGACCCTTTGATCCCTCACCTTTTCTACTGAGCATGAGGCAGATGGGATGGAATACCCTATTGGTCAGTTTTGGGTCACCTGTCCTGTCCGCTCCTCCCTCCAGGTGGGACCCCACTATGCTTTTCCGCTTCCGACCCTCCGACGGGGCAAATAACAAAGTTGGTTGGCCGTGGGGGCTATAGCAATAAGTATAAGCAGGAGCCTCTCTGCATCCCATGCCTGGGCATCAGCTATAAACATTGGTCTGATCTCTCTGAGAGAGTGAACACTGTCTGCACAATATGCAGTTATTTTAGTAGTTAGAAGAGGCCCCGCTAAGAAGCGAAGTTACTGAACGAAATTGGTTCTGTTTTATCTCAAACCAGGACAGTCTCCATCCACAACCTTGGGGGATTCCTCATATACAGGGGTGAAGAGGTGGAGGGTCAGATGTACACATGCGGCACGGGCTGCGTTAACCCCCGCGCCTCCCACTGCAGGAATGACCGCAGGCAGACGCACTGTGAACCAAACATCAAACCTTTAATGAATTAAGAAAGAGAGAGAGATGTGGGAGAGTGGGGCTGGGGCTGGAGTGGGTGGGTGCGGGTCGCATGCGGTGGGGATGCGTGCTCCACGCCTTCTCTATCAGCCCATGAAGAGAGGCTGGGCGAGCGTGGGGCACTTTGCCCCCCAGCATCCACCAGGTTTCTGCGTCGCTTGGTGGCCATAGTGTTGCCATCAGATGCCCTCCGCTTGTTGCTGCCCATGTGCTGCCTGCTGCTGCCCACTGCGGCACCGTCCCGCTCCGGCGTTCCCTCCCACAGGGGTTTGGAGTGTTTTTCCACCTAGCACACCACCATCTTCCTCTTCTTGGGTGGGATGTTGTCCCACGGGGAGGTCTCTTGCGTCCTGGGGGTGCCGTGTGGCGCGGGGCGCTTGGCCTGCTTGCCACCCGCCTCTCCCGATCTAGGCACAGCCTGGCAGGAGACAACGGCTGGTGGCAGCAGCGAGCGGGTCAAAACCTCCTGGGACTGCCTCCTCAGCAGCTCCTCCAACAGTTGGGCCATGCGGGGTGGCCGATGCTGGGGGACAGCCGGGGGTCTGGCCAGGGTTCTTGGCAGCGGGTGACAGAGGGTTCTCAGCAGGGAACTCTCTGGAGGACTCTTCAGGGGATCCTTCCAGGGACTCTTCACAGGACTGTCCTTTAAAGTCTTCTCTGAACTCTCCATGGAGGGACAGCTTTGCTGGTTTTGCTGCCTCGGCTCGGTGGTGGCCGTTGGAGGGCCCCATAGGCAGGCTCCTTGAGCAGGCTGACCTCAGAACTCGTTGCCGATAATACGGCTATTACAGACGTTATGAAGGCCGAGGCTTCGTGAGGATGGGAGGACTCGGCCTTCACCGCCTTCAGCACTGTGCGTTCGGTGAGGATTTTCTCCACTACTCCTTCTCTTCCTCCTTCTCCTTCTCTTCCTCCTTCTCTTCCTCCTTCTCCTCCTCTTCCTCCTCTATAGGACTGAGGGTTGGCTGCCATCTCTTGGCTCTGCGTCTATGTTTTCTTTTGGGCATTGCTTTGCCCTTGGGTTGGCTGGTCATGGGTTGGTTTGTGTCGGAGGAGACCCTTGGGACCACCAACCGCCGCCTGGAAGGACACAAAGGGAGAGGTCTACCTGAGGACACAATGGGTTTGGGGCTGCTTTCTGCCCCTCCCCATGAGCCACGTGCCTCCTCATGTAGCCAGCAGCAGGTTGGCTGAGGAAACCCCCCGTGCCGGGACCCTCATCTGACACACAGCTGTCCCATTGTCCCTAGACCACGCTGGGGCTCTCCTGAAGAGCTGGAGAAGATCCAGCCCTGTGAAATGGGGGTGTTCCCAGCAGCCACATCCCACCCCTCCAGGTGCTGCCTTCACCACTCTTGGGTGGTGATGACCAAGGAGCGTTCAGGGCTGGGGAACGGGCTCTTGCTGGGTCAGAAAATCATGGAATGGTTTGGGTTGGAAGGGACATTTAGAGGTTCATCTAGTCCAACGCCCCCCGCTGTCATCGGCAGGGCCACCTTCCAGTAGACCAGGTTGGTTCCAGCCCCATCCAACCTGACCTTGAACACCTCCAGTCAGGCTGATGGAATGGTTTGGGTGGGAAGGGACCTTTGAAGGTCCATCTAGTCCAACACCCCTGCCATGAGCAGGGAGGTCTTCAACCAGATCAGGTTGCTCAAAGCCCCATCCAACCTGGCCTGGAATGTCTCCAGGGATGGAGCGTCTCCCACCTCTCCGGGTAAAATGGCCCCGTGTGGCCGCCCACCCTGAGCCTTCAGCCTCACCTGGCCAGAGACCTTGTCCTCTTCTTCTGCAGCTCCAAGATTTCCCCAAACTGCGGTGTTTTGCTTTGAGTCGGGCTCGGAGCAGCAGGAAAGGGAAAACCGGGAAACCCCACTGGAACCAGAAAGAAGACACCTCCTCAGAAGAGCGTCGCTGTGACGCTGCCAGACCACCCAGGGACACGCAGGGAGTGCTCAGGCCTCTTCCCAAAATGTCTGAGGGTTGGACATTCTGCTCCTCTAGCAGCCCCATCGTGTCCTCCCCAACACCAGCACCATTTCCAATGTGGTTTTCCGACTTCATCATCATCATGATGGTCAGGAAGGAGGAGCCGGGTGGTGCCGGGGAGGGGACAGGTGTCATTTCTGAGGGGAAGAGGGGGAGGAGAAGGCCTTGGCCCACCATCCTCCCACTGTACCCTTGGGCACATCCCACCCCGGGGCTCTCTTTTGGTGACACCAACAAATCGTTAGGACAAAAGGCCCTCAGGAGTTGGCCTGAAGCTTTAGGACAAGTCGGAGCCTTTTGGCGCTCAGCGTCGGCCATTTCCCCACAACATGGCAGAAGTTGGTTACCCGTCCCATGGAGAAGAGCTGGGAGCTGCTTTACCTTTCCCACCTTGCTGGAGAGCTGGCAAACTGTCTTTTCTCATCTGCACATCCTCACCAGGGACTTGTCTCGAGGTCTTGAGGAGAGCCCTGGGTGGGTGTTTGGGCACACACTCCATCACAAACCTGGAAAGAAGGAGAAGACACCCATATGACCCATGGCACCACCAGCACTTGCCACTTCCTGCGGCCACTTGCCCGCAGGCAGAGTTTGGCATTGCCATGAAGGCCATTGACTTCCCAAGTCTACCACATCCCATCCCCAAGGACGGGCCTGGGAAATGGAGTCGCCCAGCGAAGAAGTCCAGGCCACCACGGGAAGAAATGTCATCCAAATTCCTCTGTCTTTCCCCTCAGAGCTGCCTTATGGGAGTGACTGCGGCCTGGGGACATCATCAAGAGTCGCCGCCTGGTGTCCCCAGGACACCCGCAGCGGCACAAGGAAGAGATGCTACCTTGGGCGTTGGCATCAAAGAGCGGCTACAGCCGCCAACGTACTCACTTGGGAAAGAGGATGACACGGCCGGAGAAGCTCAGTGAGGCCACGGGTACCACTGGGGACACAATCATGTCCAGCAGATGGGGGACCTGCAATGGAGGAACACAAAGATTCAGGACATCCTCAACGTGGTTGAAGCACTGCACACTGGAGGATGCCAAAGACAGCAGGACATCCTCAATGTGGTTGAGGGTCTCAGTGTTGGAGGAGGCCAAAGATGGCAGGACATCCCTCCACGTGGTTAAAGCACCCCACATTGGAAGAGGCCAAAAACGGTGGGACATCCCCCACATGGCTGAGGCACTCAAGTGTCGGAGGAGCTTGAGGCAGCAAGTGTTGGCAGGACCGTAACTCTCACCTGGACCGAGTGGCTGAACGTGTCCTGAGGGACCCCACACAAGCAGTGCCAGAACACTGCCGTGGGACCGCACGCACCACAGAGAAACCAAAATGCTTACCTTGAAGACAACCTTCTCCAAGTTCTCCTTCCCAGACAGCCTCTCCAGGAAGCTGCGGTAGAATTTCACGTGCACTTTCGTGCCTTCGATGAGGAGCACCCCCACCTCCCTCAGGATGAGGGCCACATTCTCCCCCTTCCCCAGGCAGTGCGAGAGGAGGGTCGTGGTGCCTTGGATGCAGTCCACCACTTTCTGCCGGGACACGGCGGCTGCCACGGCCACCTTGGAGTACTTGAGGGGCTCCAGCTCCTTGTTGCCTGGAAGAACCACAGGAGAAGGATGGAGACGCTCACCCGGTGGCCCGTGTCCTACAGCTTGTGTGTCACAATCATTGCATTGCCCCAAAAAAACTCAAAACCACTCAATTATTGGACTTTGGAGTTGCTTCAGAGAAGATGACCGTGCAGTCAGCCATCTTACCGGGCAGGTAGTCCTTGTTGTCCATCAGGTTGTGGACAACAGCAAGGTTCCTGGCCAGGTGGAACACCGGCTTCTGGATAGTCACGGTTTCATCTCCGACCTGGACGCGTTCGAGGACAGTACCGAAGGAGCCAAGGGTGGGAATTCGGACGCCCTGCAAGTGGACGAGAAGGGTGGGAGGGTGAGGACTGGCTAGAGGGAAGATCTGGAGGTGACCTCCCCCATCCAGGGATGGTGCTTGAGGCTGGATCCTGCCCTCTCCCACCGTTTGGAGGCACGAGCTGGGCGGTGGGGAGAACTTTGGGGAGGAGATGTTGAGTCCTTCCCCTCCTCAGGAGAAAAAACCAGCACTGGAGTTTGGGCAGAACCAGGACGAGGCCATCCCGGGGGGGTCTCCAGCGACCTGGATCAGCCCTACCAGAAGTGACACCAACATTGCACAGGCCCCGTTTGGCCATCAGTGGGGACTTTTGGGGTGAGATTCCTGTTTTCTGAGGAGTTGAAGGGTGAGAGCAGGCCACGCCCCAGGGGGATCCCACCACCCCTCATGGTGCATGAGGAGGACGCGGGTGTTGCACCACCTTGTGGAGCAGGAGTTGGTCTTGAATGTAGCCAGCCACTGCATCCCAGACGGCCGTTCGCTCTGAAAAAACAAAGAAGAACCAGGTCAGGCCCCATCTCCACCAGCTCTCAGGTCCACCCCAAACATCTCCCCCTTGAGCCGCGACGCGGTGGCAGACGCCAAGTGTCAGGGCTGGCTCCGAAATGGTGACAAGCCCTTGAGTCTTGGCTGCCGGAGAGGTGGCTGCGGTTGGCCGTACCTTCAGCGGTGACGCTGGACATAGCGAAGGTGTGCTCCATCCCATCCCAGAAGTCCATCTTGGTCCGCCTCACGCTGGCAGGTCGGTTCTTGGTGGCGACAGCCATGTTGGAGGTCATCTTATGGACGTTCCTCCAAAGTGTGGGACCCACCACCCGGTGGGCCCTTTTATACCCCCTGAGTGGGTGTGCCACGCACCTCTTGTGACATCAGGGTGACATGTTCATCGCTGATAGACTGACCGTGGTGACACGGCAACCGCCAACCTCTGGTGGGGTGGCCATTAGCAGGGAGAGCTTCAAGCAGCTCAGGATGCTCCAAGCCCCGTCCAACCTGACCTCGGACCTTCCAGTCATGGACACACAGATTGGTTTGGCTTGGAGGAGACATTTGAAGGTCCATCTCGTCCAACCTCCCCTGTCTTCGGCAGGGGCATATTCCAGTAGAGCAGGTTACTCAACGCCCCATCCAACCGGACCTTGGATACATCCACTCAGACCCACAGAATGGTTTGCATTGGTTGAGTTGGATTTTTGGGTGGTTTGGGTTCCAACAGACCAGGTTGGTCCCAGCCCTGTCCAATCTGACCTTGAACCCCTCCAATCAGACTCATAGAAGGTTTGGGTTGGTTGAGTTGGATTTTTGGGCTGGAAGGTTTGGGAACCAGTAGAGAAGGTTGGTCCCAGTCTCATCCAGCCTTACGTTGGACACTTCCAGTCATAGACCCACAGAACGGTTTGTGTTGAAGGGGACCTTTGAAGGTCCATCCAGTCCAACCTCCCCATCATCGGCTGGGACACCTTCCAGTAGACCAGGTTGGTCCCAGCCCCATCCAACCTGACCTTGAACACCTCCAACCGGACCCAAAGAACAGTTTGGATTGGATTTCTGGGTGGTTTGGGATCCAGTAGACGGGGTTGGTTGCAGCCCCATCCAACCTGACCTCAGACACTTCCAGTCATGGACCCAAAGACTGGTTTGGGTGGGAGGGGACCTTGGAAGGTCCATCCTGTCAAACCCCCCAATCACTGCAGTGGCCGAGAATAAAAGTAGTGCCACGAGTGGGGCGGGTGCTGCTGCGTTATTGTATCTCATCCTATTGTATTATTTTATCTCTTTTGTTTATTTTGTTTTTTTTTTTTATGGTATTTTATTTTATGTTATTTTATTTTGCTCTATTCATTTTATTTTTCTTTATTTTATTTTATTTTATCACTTTATTTTACTTTATATTTGATTTTACATTTGACTTTATTTTCTTTTACTTTATATTATTTTACTTTATTCTCCTTTATTTTCTTGTACTTTATTTTCTTTTACCTTATTTTCTTGTATAATTTTATTTTACATTACTTTATTTTACTTTATTTTACTTATTTTTTTCTTTTTCTTTATTATATTAATTGTTTTTCTTTATTTTATTTTATTTTATTATATTCATTATTGTTCTTTATTTTCTTTATTGTATTTTTTTTACCGTATTTTATGGTATTTTATTTTTCTTTGTTATTTTATTTTACGTTATTTTATTCTTTATTTTACTTTAACTTTTTTCTATTATACTTCATTTTATTCTATCCTATTCTATTTATTTTACTTTATTTTACTATTTCCTCCCCCCGTCCCCTCAGCAGCCCCACATTCCCCCCTCCCCGCCCTTCACCCCCTCTCCCCTCTCCTCCCCCGGGACACGGATTTGGCCGTTCCAGACTGCCCAGGATGGGGGCAGGGGGAGGGGTTTTGGAACAGGGCAAAAAAAATCCCGTGGAGGGAAACCCATGACCCCCCCCGCAAGTACATCCCCCACCCCCAAACCCATCCCCCACCCAAATACACCTCCAAAAATTACCCCCCACCCCCCCAATCCCATACCCCACCCCATGACCCCCACCCGAATGGGGGAGGGGGGGAGGAGGAGAAGGGGGCGGGGCCACGCTTGGTCCCTCCCCCAGTGGAAGTACCATGATTGGGGAGGGGAAGGGCAGAGGGGGCGGGGTCTGTGCTTACGAGGCTCCGCCCCCCCGAGGTGGGACTGGTCAGAGAAGCTGTCCCCGGAGGTCTGACACAGCAGGGACACCCTGGCTCCACACCTCCCCAACCCCACCATGTCTCTCCTCAGCCCCCTGGGACTCGCCTCCCTCTGCCTCCCATCACCCTTCTCCACCGCACTCTGCAGCTGGAGGTCACAGCTCCTTTGCACCAGCGCCCACTGCTTTCCTTAGAGACCGGGCGGCACAAAGGCAAAGAGGGATTCTTCCGAGTTCTGAACGAACAGAATGAAACTGATAAGATTTACCCTTAAACCAAAACACGCTCCTCAACTGTATGCCACGGACAAGCTGCCACCAATGAGCTTTAACTCCCACAAGGCATAACCGTGGAAGAAATGTTTCTGCCAGAAAACAAATTGAAAGATACGCACAACTAAAGAGTTTTCTAAACAGAGAATTCAAGAGACTACTGAAAGATTGGCGAGCTTTTAACTGCCTGAAGGTCAAAGCAGCACCGGGATTGTGGAGAGGTGTCTGAGCGGTGTAAGAGGAAAGGGAAGGGAAACCTAGGGAGCAATCGCAAGTGCTTCTGTGCAGATGCGCTGCTGGAAAGGTGCCTTCAGACATGGTCAGTTTAGTTCGGAGAGGTGGAAATGCGTGAAAGGTGAGGGAGATTAAATGCAGAGCCTGAGAGAGAGAGTCCTGACAATGCAAAGAGAGGGGAAGGTCCATAGCTCTCCTCTTGCACATCTTGAAAACTCTTCATATGGATCTTACGGGAGAACACTGACTTTGCCTGAAACTTTTGAAATCCTGCCTTCGCACGGGTGTGAATTTGTAGTTCATATTCACTGTACGTACACGTAACTCACCCAAATCCGACTGCTTGTCGGC
>NW_028126669.1:0-17860 GCF_965231255.1 Vanellus vanellus
CCCCCCAAAAAGACATGCAGGGTGGGGTCCCCTAAATAGGGGGAGGGGGGGTTGTCCAAAAGGGGAGAACACCCCCCAAAAAAATATATGGGGGGCGTCTCCTAAATATGGGAGGGGGTGTCAAAAAGGGGAGAGCCCCAAAAAAACATAGTGGGGGGGGTGCCCCTAAATATGGGGTTGGGGGGTCACAAAGGGGTGACACACCCCCCCCCCCCCAAAACATACGGGGAGGGGTGTGTGTCAAAAAGGGGAGACCCCCCCCCCTCCAAAATATACGTGGGGGTCCCCTAAATATGGGGTTTAGGGTGACGCCCCCCCCCAGCTATGAGGAGGGGGGGTCGCCCACACTGGTCGGGGGGGGGGGGGTGTCATTTGGGTGTCCCCTGTGTCTGGGAGGGGGGGGGGACACGACACATTGGTGGCTCACGTGCCGCCGGGGGGGGGGACACATACGGGGGGGGGGGGTGACACACACACCACTGCGGAGCGGTGACTCATTTCCCTGCACCAGTCACCACCAGCGCCCGCAGTGGCCCCCCCCGCCCCCCCCCCCCCCCCCAAAATCTGCTGCAGCACCATGGGGGGGGGGGGGGGGGGACGGACAGACGGATGTGGGGAGGGAGAGGGTGAGATTTTGGGGGGGGGCTGAGTCACAGTTTGGGGGTTGCGTCACAGTTTGGGGGGGGCTGCGACAGGTTGGGGGGGGGGCTGAGTCAGCTGGGGGGGGAGGGGGGGCTGCGTCATGATTTGGGGCCAGTCTGGGGGGGGCTGCGTCACAACTGGGGGGGGGGGGCCTGAATCAGTTTGGGGGGGGGGGCTGAGTCACAATTTGAGGGGGGCTGAATAAGTTTGGGGGGGGCTGTGACAGTTTGGGGGGGGCTGTGTCATGATTTGGGGGGGCTGCGACAGGTTGGGGGGGCTCTGTGACAGTTTGGGGGGCTGGAGAGACGGGGGGGGGACAAGAAAGGTCTTTTTTGGGGGAAAAAGGGGGTAAAAGGGGTCTCTGGGGACACACACACACATTGGGGGGGTCCCAGGGAGGTTTAGGGCAGTTGGGGGGTGTCAGAGCTTCAGTGGGGGGGTCCGTAGGGGTATGAGGGGCCCATAGGGGAGTTTTTTGGGGGGAGGACAGGACCCTACAGGGGTACATGGGGACTTTAAGGGGTATCAGGACCCTATAGAGGGGGTCTGGGGGGGTCCATAGGGGAGGTTGCGGGGGGGGCAGGACCCTATAGGGGTATGAGGGGACTTTAAGGGGTATCAGGACCCTATCGGGGGGGTCAGGGGGGGACTGAGGATTCCATAGAGGGAGGGTGGGGGGGTTCCAGGACCCCACAGGGGGGTCTATAGGGGTATTAGGAGTCCATAGGGGAGTAGGGGGGGGTACCAGGACCCCATAGGGGGGGGTCTATAGGGGTATTGGGGTCCATAGGGGAGTGTGGGAGCTACCAGGACCCTATGGGGGGGATCTATAGGGGTATCAGGGGTCCATAGGGGACTTTGGGGTGGCACCATGACCCTACAGGGGTCTATAGGGGTATCAAGGGTCCATAGGGGAGTGGGGGGGGTACCCGAACCCCATGGGGGGGTCTGTAGGGGTATCAGGGGTCCGTAGGGGAGTGAGGGGGGTATCAGAACCCCATGGGGGGGGTGTCTATAGGGGTATTAGGGGTCCATAGGGGACTTTGGGGTGGCACCATGACCCTACAGGGGTCTATAGGGGTATCAGGGGTCCATAGGGGACTTTGGGGTGGCACCATGACCCTACAGGGGTCTATAGGGGTATCAGGGGTCCATAGAGGAGTGAGGGGGGTATCAGAACCCCATGGGGGGGTCTATAGGGGTATCAGGGGTCCATAGGGGAGTGGGGGGGTATCAGAACCCCATGGGGGATCTATAGGGGTATCAGGGGTCCATAGGGGAGTGTGGAGGGGGGGTATCATGACCCTACAGGGGTCTGTAGGGGTATCAGGGGTCCATAGGGGACTTTGGGGTGGCACCATGACCCTACAGGGGTCTATAGGGCTCTTGGGGTCCATAGGGGATTCTGGGGGGGTGGCAGTGCCCCATAGCGAGGAGGAGGTGTCCACGGGGGGGTGTCCCTCACCTCCTGCAGCAGGTCCGCCTGCTCGATGGCCTTGAGGACGCTCTTCTTGGAGGTGTCCTGGATCTCCCCCCCCATGACGAACTCGTCCAGGATGAAATAGGCCTTCTCGAAGTTGAAGATGATGTCGAGCTCGCAGACCTGCGCAGGAAAGGAAAGGGGGGGGGAAGGGGTCACGATCATCACCCCCCCCCCCCCTCCGCCTCGTTGGAGGCTAAGCCTGATTATCCTCGTTAGCGGCGGCGCTAAGCGGCTCCCGCGGGGATTAAGGCGGTGGAGTTAATGGGATCAGGTGGATTAAGGTGGCCTGGGGTGGCCCCGTGCCCACAGCGTGGAGCTGGAAGGGGGGGAACATGACTGTGCTATGGACCTGGGGGGTGCCATAAGCACAGTACGGACTGGGGGGGGGGCTGTGACCCTCCTATGGACCTGAGGGAGATGTTGGGGTGGCCCTATGCCCATGGTATGGACGTGGTGGTGGCCCCATGCCCATGGTATTGGCCTGGGGGGAGGTCCCGTGTCCGTGGTATGGACTTGGGGGGGGGGAAACCTGTGACCCTCTTATGGATCTGAGGTGGACATTGGGGTGGCCCAATGTCCATGGTATGGACGTGGGAATCCTCATGACCATGGAATGGAGCTGGTGGTGGCCCCATACCCATGGTATGGGCCTGGGGGGGGGTTCCTGTGTCTGTGGTATGGACCTGGGGGGGGCCCTTTGACCATCTTATGGACCTGAGAAGGATGTTGGGGTGACCCCATGTCCATGGTATGGGCCTGGGGAGGGTCTTGCGCCCATGGGGTGGACCCGGGGGCGTTCCTGTGTCCCTGTTATGGAGCTGGGGTGGGACACAAGATGGCTCTGGGGTGACCGCAGGATGGCCAAGCACCCACAGCATGGCCCTGGGGTGGTCCCAGTGGCCTTGGGGTGGCCCAAACACCTACAGCATTGCTCCAAGACAGCTCTGGGGTGACCTCAGGATGGCCAAGCACACACAACATGGCCATGGGGTGGCCACGGGGTGTCCCAGCACCCCCGTATCACCCCCAGGTTGTCTCCCAACCTCCTCGGTGACCACTCACGCTGCCAAAATACTTGTCAAGCAGCTCGACGTAGCGGTGGATCAGCTCCAGCGTGATGAGCTCGTTGTCCTGCCCTTCGATGGCGCAGCAGAAGTAGAGGCTGGCGTACCTGGGGAGGAGGGGACAACGATGACAAAACAGGGCTGGGAGGGGGGCACACACCCTAAAAACCCATCGGAGAAGAAGTGAGGAGGCCCCAAATCCCCAACAAACCCTCCCCGAGATGTGGTGTGGTGTGGCCGTAGCCACCTCGCCCACCCCAGAAGGCCCTGGGGTGGCCCAAACACCTACAGCGTTGCCCCAAACACCTACAGCGTTGCCCCAAGGTGGCTTTGGGGTGACCTCAGGATGGCCAAGCACCCACAGCATCGCCCTGGGGTAGTCCTGGTGGCCCAAACACCTACACCATTGTCCCAAGGATGCTTTGGGGTGACCTGAGGAGAGCAAGCACCCACAGCATGGCCTTTGGGTGGTCCTGGTGGCCCTGGGGTGGCCCAAACACCTAGAGTTGCCCCAAGATGGCTCTGGGGTGACCTCAGGATGGCCAAGCACCCACAGCATGGCCTTTGGGTGGTCCTGGTGGCCCAAACACCTACAGCCTTGCCCCAAGGTGGCTTTGGGATGACCTCAGGATGGCCAAGCACCCACAGCATGGCCTTTGGGTGGTCCTGGTGGCCCAAACACCTACAGCCTTGCCCCAAGGTGGCTTTGGGATGACCTCAGGATGGCCAAGCACCCACAGCATAGCCTTTGGGTGGTCCTGGTGGCCCAAACACCTACAGCCTTGCCCCAGGGTGGCTTTGGGGTGACCTTAGGTGCCTGGTGGGGTTTTTGAGGGGAGGGGGGACAGGACGGTCACCTCTTGTAGACGACTTTGAGGTCCCTCCACTCGAGGAAGCTGCACATCTTGGGTTTGCGGGCCAGCACCACCTGCATCAGCTCCCTCACCATCTTCTTCTTGTCCTTGTCGGCGGTGGCCAGGTACCACTTCTGCAGGCGGAGTTTGCCTTGGCGGCTGAAGAGCAGCATGAACCGCATCTGGGGACAGGGAGAGGGTCAGCCGGGGGGGGGCCGGGGGGACCGGGCGGGGGAGGGACATGGGGTGGGTCACTGCGGAGCAGAGGGACAGCATATGGGGACGTGGGGCAGGTCAGTGTGGGGTTTGGGGACAGGGCATGGGGGGGATGTGGGGCAGGAGGAGGACTGGGTACGGGGGGTGTGGGGTGGGATGGGGACAGGGCATAGGGGGGATGAGGGGCAGGAGGGGGACAGCACATTGGGGGGATGTGGGGTAGGTCACTGTGGGGCTGGGGGACAAGGCAGGGGGGTCGGGAGGGGGACAGGGCGAGGGGGGGACATGGGGTGGGTCACTGCGGAGCAGAGGGACAGCATATGGGGACGTGGGGCAGGTCAGTGTGGGGTTTGGGGACAGGGACTGGGGGGGATGTGGGGCAGGAGGAGGACAGGGCATGGGGGGACATGGGGGGGTCAGTGTGGGGTTTGGGGACAGGGACTGGGGAGGACATGGGGCAGGAGGAGGACAGGGCATGGGGGGTTGCGGGGTGGGATGGGGACAGGGCATGGGGGGGATGTGGGGCAGGAGGGGGACGGGGCAGAGGGGGACGTGGGGTGGGTCACTGGAGCAGAGGGACAGTATATGGGGACGTGGGGCAGATCAGTGTGGGGTTTGTTGACAGGGCATGGGGGGACATGGGGCAGGAGGGGGACGGCATGGGGGGACATGGGGGGGTCACGGTGGGGCTGGGAGACAGGGCAGGGGGGGCAGGAGGGGGACAGGACATGGGGGGACATGGGGTGGGATGGGGACAGGGCATGGAGGGGATGTGGGGCAGGAGGAGGACAGGGCATGGGGGGGATGTGGGGAGGGTCACTGTGGGGTTGGGGGACAGGGCAGGGGGGCAGGAGGGCGACAGAGTGGGGGGAGACGTGGGGTGGGTCACTGTGGAGCAGAGGGACAGCATATGGGGACGTGGGGCAGGTCAGTGTGGGGTCTGGGGACAGGGCGGGGGGGGCACGGGGGGGTCACTGTGGGGCTGGGGGACAGGGTAGTGGGGGCAGGATGGGGACAGGGCCGGAGGGGAGGTGGGGGGGTCTTTGTGGGTTTTGGGGTCAGGGCTAGGGGGCTCAGGAGGGAGACAAGGTGGGGGGACGTGGGGCAGGAGGGGGACAGGGCATGGGGGGGATGTGGGGCAGGAGGAGGATGGGGGGGGCGGGGGGGTCACTGTGGGGCTGGGGGACAGGACACGGGGGTTGGGAGGGGGACAGGGCATGGTGGGACGTGGGGCAGGAGGGGGACAGGATAAGAGGGGACATGAGGGGGGGTCACTGTGGGGCAGGACCGGGCATGGGGGGATGTGGGGAGATCACTGTGGGGTTGGGGACAGGGAATGGGGGGGGGGGCAGAGTGAGGACAGGCCATGGGGGGGGTCACTGTGGGGCTGGGGACAGAGAATGGGGGGGCAGAGTCAGGACAGGCCATGGGGGGACATCGGGGGGTCACTGTGGGGCTGGGGGGGACACGGGGGGGGGTCACTGTGGGGCTGGGGACAGGGAATGGGGGGGGTCAGGGTGGGGACAGGCCATGGGGGGACATCGAGGGGGGACACGGGGGGTCACTATGGGGCTGGGGGTGACATGGGGGGGTGTCACCGTGGGGCTGGGGGGGGACACACACGACAGGAGGGAGGTGTGTGTATGAGCGGGGGGACACGGGGCCAGCGGGGGGGGGGGGGGGGGCTGCTGAGGACACAGGGCCAGAGGTCAGAGGTCAGAGGTGAGGCCCGGATGGATTCCCCCCCCCCCCCCGAGATCCATCGTGTCGTCTCCCCCCCCCCCGCCCCGCATATAACCCCCCGTCCCCCCCCCGCTCACCATAGCGCCGTGTTGCCGGTGCCGGGTCCCGGGGGAAGGGAAGGGGAAGGGAAGGGGGGGGAGACCGGGGCCGGTCCCGGGGCCGGTGGGGTCGGGCTGGGCCGGTCGCCGCCTCCCGCCAGGCCCGACCTCACTGCGCAGGCGCAAGACGCTTCCGGGTGGGGCGGGGCCTGGTCGCCGAGGCAACGGGATGGGAGGCGCTTCCGGTGAAGGGCGGGGCTTGGTCGCCGGGGCAACGGGATGGGAAGTGCTTCCGGTGAAGGGCGGGGGGGGTGGGCGGGGCTGTTGCTCCGGCAACCGGGGGGGGGGGGGGCGGTGGGGTTGCCTAGCAACGGGGAGGGAGGGAGGGGCGCGTTTCCATGGCGACAGCGCCCCCCACCCCCGCGATCGGTCGCCATGGTGACGGGTTGGGGGTGTGGCTGGAGGTGGGGGGGGGGGGCCCAGATTTTGGGGTAAAATGGGGGGAATTTGGGATCCCAGAGGCAGTTTTGGGGGTGATGGGGGCAGTTTGGTGTCCCCGGGGGCAGTTTTGGGGTGAAAACGGAGTAATTTGCGGTTCCAGCGATAGCTTTGGGGGTGACTGGGGCAGTTTGGGGTCCCTGTGGACAGAATTTGGGGTGAAATGGGGGTAATTTGGGGTCTAGAGGGCAGTTTTGTGGGTGATGGGGGCAGTTTGGTGTCCCTGGGGGTAGTTTTTGGGGTGAAATGAGGGTAATTTGGGGTCCCAGAGGTGGTTTTGGGGGTGACTGGGGCAGTTTGGGGTCCCTGGGGGCAGATTTGGGGGTGAAAAGGGGGTAATTTGGGTTCTCGGGGGCAGTTTTGGGTGTAACTGGGGCACCCAACTGGGATATGGTGGTTTACCCCAACTCCAGGACGTGATGGTTGACCCCAACACCATGACGTGACCCCAACACCACAACGTGACTCCAACACCACGACGTGACCCCAACCACCATGCTGACGGTTGACCCCGAACACCGGGACGCGGTGGTTGAGGTAAAGACGTGTGGTTGACCCCAACACCGAGATGTGGAGGTTGACCCCAACACCAGGACGTGACGGTTGACCCCAACACCACGACGTGACCCCAACACCACGACGTGACCCCAACACCAGGACGTGACCCCAACACCATGCTGACGGTTGACCCCAACACCGGGACGCGGCGGTTGAGATAAAGACGTGTGGTTGACCCCAAGGCCGGGATGTGGGGGTTGACCCCCCCAAATATATTACTCTCCAATAAATTACAGCTCTCCTCAGCCCCACATGTCCCCATGGGGGGGCCCGACCCGCCGTGGGGCTGAGCCCGCCGTGGGGCTGACCCCGCCGTGGGGCGCTCAGGGCTCCGTCACCTGTCCCACGAAGAGGATGGCGCCTGTGGGGGGAGAGAGGGGTCAGGGAGGCCCCCAGACCCACATCCATGGGTCATGGACACCCCCAAGACCCACATCCGTGGGGCACAGACTCCCCCAAACGCAAATTCATGGGGCACGAAGACCCTAAACCCAAATCCATGGGGCACAAAACCCAAGACCCAAATCCATGGAGTGTGGAGCCCCCAAGACCCACGTCCATGGGGCAGGAACCCCCCCAAAACCACATCCATGGGGCACAGACCCCCCCTAAACCACATCCATGGGCAGGAAGCCTCCCCAAACCACATCCATGGGGCATGAAGCCCCTTCAACCCACATCCATGGGGCACAGACTCCCCCAGATCACATCCATGGGGCATGGAGCCCCCAAGACCCATATCCATGGGGCAGGAAGCCCCCAAATCCATATCCATGGGGCATGGAGCCACCCAAACCCAAATCCATGGGGCACAAACCCCCCCAAACCCACATCCGTGGGGCACGGACACCCCCAAACCCAAATCCATGGGGCACAAACCCCCCAAAACCCACATCCGTGGGGCATGGACACCCCCAAACCCAAATCCATGGGGCACAAACCCCCCAAACCCACATCCATGGGGCACGGACACCCCCAAACCCACATCCACGAGTCCCACACCCCCCCAGACCCCCATCCGTGGCCCCCAGACCCCCTCTTTATGGCTCATATACCCCCCCAACCCCAACTCCCGCCCCACACGTCCCCCCCCCGCCCCATACCGGTGGGGTTGTGGCGCACGAGGAAGAGGAAGGGCCGATCCAGGAGGATTTCCAGGGGCGCCATGCGGGAGTAGACGATGGCGGCTGTTGGGGAGGAGGGGGGGGGGATGACACAGAGCAGTGAGGACGACCCCCCCTCCCCCCCCGGGGTGTCCGTGTCCCCCCGTGTCACTCACCGGTGGCCGATGCCACCTCGGTGCCATTCTCCATCACCTCCATCTTCACCTTCTGCAGGACTTGACCCAGGGACGAGGTGGTCCTCACCTGATGGGGGGGGTGGGGGGGGTGTGATGGGGGACCCCGGTGGGTCGGGTGTGTACCTGGGTGTCCCCCCCCCCTCCCGCCCCATTCCCACCCCCCTTTTACCTGAGAGTGGGGTGAAGTCGGCGGCATCGGGGTCAAAGGGGGCGCGGACCCCAAATTCTTCAGGGGGGGGCGGAGGTCCCAGGTGGTCTCCAGGGAGAAGCTGGGGGGGGGGGAGGGGGGTCACCCAAGGACACCAGTGGGGGGGGGGTCCCCCCATCACCCCTCCCCCCCCCCCCCGCCAAGGACACACAGACGTCTGGGGGTGTCCATCCCCCCCCCAGGGGACCCATTTGTCCATCCCCCCCCCCCGGGACCCACAGGCATCTGGGGGTGTCGTCCCCCCCACCCAGGGGCCCCATGTGTCCCCCCAAGCCCCCCAGGGGACCCATGCCCCCCCCCCCAGGGGACCCACAGACATCTGGGGGTGTGTCCCCCCCAAGGGGACCCATGTGTCCCCCCCAACCCCCCCAGGGGACCCACAGACATCTGGGGGTGTGTCCCCCCCCAAGGGGACCCATGTGTCCCCCCCAACCCCCCCAGGGGACCCACAGACATCTGGGGGTGTCCGTCCCCCCCCCCCCAGGGGACACACAGACATCTGGGGGTGTCGTCCCCCCCCAGGGGACCCATGTGTCCATCCCCCCCCCCCAGGGGACCCATGTGTGTCCCCCAACCCCCCCAGGGGACCCACAGGCATCTGGGGGTGTGTCCCCCCCCCCCCAGGGGACCCATGTGCCCCCTCCCCCCCCCCCAGGGGACCCATGTGTCATCCCCCCCCCCCCCAGGGGACCCACAGACGTCTGGGGGTGTCCCCCCCAGCACCCCCAGGGGACCCATGTCCCCCCCCCGGGCGACGGAGGGTCTCACCGCGGCAGGACGAGGACACGGGGCAGAGCCCTCATGTTGGTGACCCACTCGGTGACGAGTTGGGCGTCGAGGAGGCGGCTGAGGGTGACGATGGGGACACCCCGCCGGGTGGGGGCCGCCAGCAGCATGGCCACCTCCCCCCCCCCGCCGTAGGGCACCTCGGCCACCACGTAGGGGACCCCCTCCGGCGTCTCGAAGTCCCCTGGGGTGACATCGGCATCAGAGGGGGTGGGGGTCCAAGCAGGGTGACGTTGGGGACACGGGGTGACACAGGGGACCCAGAGTGACATTAGGGACCCACGGTGACATGGGGGGACCCAGGGTGACACTGGGGACACAGGGTGACACTGGAGACCCATGGTGACATTGGGGACACCGGGTGACACAGGGGACCCCAGGTGACACTGGAGACCCAATGGGGACACAGGGGTCCCAAGGTGACACTGGGGACACAGGGTGACATGGGGGCACTCAGGCATCCAGGAGATAAGGTGGGGGTCCAAGTAGGGTGACATTGGGGACCCATGGTAACACAGGGGACCCAGGGTGACACTGGAGACCCACGGTGACATGGGGAGGGACAGGGGGACATTGGGGACCCAGAGTGACACTGGAGACCTATGGTGACATGGGGGAGGACAGGGTGACACTGGGGACACAGGGTGACATGGGGGGGGACAGGGTGATGTTGGGGACACTGGGTGACACAGGGGACCCAGAGTGACACAGGGGACCCAGAGTGACACTGGAGACCTATGGTGACATGGGGGTCCCAGGGTGACACTGGAGACCTATGGTGACATGGGGGGACCCAGGTGACACAGGGGACCCAGAGTGACACTGGGGACCCATGGTGACATGGGGAGGGACAGGGGGACATTGGGGACACCGGGTGACACTGGGGACCCAGGGTGACATGGGGAGGGACAGGGGGACATTGGGGACACCGGGTGACATTGGGGACCCAGAGTGACACTGGAGACCTATGGTGACATGGGGGGACCCAGGGTGATGTTGGGGACACAGGGTGACACAGGGGACCCAGAGTGACACTGGGGACCCATGGTGACATGGGGGGGGACAGGGTGACATTGGGGGGGACACAGGCATCCAGCAGATGGGTGGGGGTCCACGCGGGGTGGCACGGGGGACGCAGGGTGACACGGGGGGGGACCCAGGCGCCCCGGGGCCGGGGTGGTCTCTCACCGCAGTTGACCTTGGCCGTCTGCTCCATCATGGGGACGGGGACGGCGGTGCCACCGGGGCGGTGGAAGGGGCGGTGGCGGGTGGCGGCGGCGGGGAAGGGGCTCCTCCAGGCGCCCCTGAAGTAGACGGCGTTGGCCACCAGCAGGCGGGTGGTGGCACCCACCGCCCCGGGGGGCAGCAGCCCCCGGATCAGCCCTGCGGGGACAAGGGCGCTCCTGGGGGTCCCCTTCCATGGTGGTGGTGGGGGGGGGACACGGGGACAGGGACACCCCGGCACCCATCACCCCATTCCCAGGGGACCCCGGTGTGTGTGCACCCCATTTCCCCGGGGACTCCGACATCTGGGCACCATCACCCCAATTCCCAGGGGGCCCCAACACCTGGACACCCCCATTCCCAGGGGACCCACCCATCGGACACCCATCACCCCCATTCCCATCACCCCCATTCCCAGGGGACCCCGACATCTGGACACCCCCATTTCCCAGGGGACCCCAACATCGGGGCACCCACAACCCCCATTCCCATCACCCCAATTTCCAGGGGACCCCCCTGTTGGGGCACCCACCACCCCATTCCCAGGGGACCCCAACATCTGGACACCCATCACCCCCATTCCCATCACCCCCATTCCCAGGGGACCCCAACATCGGGGCACCCACCACCCTCATTCCCATCACCCCAATTCCCAGGGGACCCCGACATCTGGACACCCCCATTCCCAGGGGACCCCAACATCGGGGCACCCACCACCCTCATTCCCATCACCCCAATTCCCATCACCCCCATTCCCAGGGGACCCCGACATCTGGACACCCATCACCCCCATTCCCACCACCCCCATTCCCAGGGGACCCCGACATTGGGGCACCCGTCACCCCCATTCCCATCACCCCCATTCCCAGGGGACCCACCCATTGGGACACCCATCACCCCAATTCCCACCACCCCATTCCCAGGGGACCCCAACATCTGGACACCCCCATTCCCAGGGGATCACGACATCTGGACACCCACCACCCCAATTCCCATCACCCCCATTCCCAGGGGACCCCGACATCGGGACACCCCATCCCCCCCATTCTCGGGGGGACCCAGACCCCCCCCCCGGGCCCACCCATGGGTGCTCACCCCGCGTCTGCTCCTGCACCCAGGCGTTGAGGAGGGCGCGGGCGCCCTCACCCCGTCGGAAGTCCACCCTGGCCAGGCGCCGGGGACCCATGGCGCGGACGAAGTTGGGGACGAAGCCGGGGGTCAGCGTCACCCCCCGCCCCACGAAAAGTCCCTCGGCCACGGCCAGGAGGTGGTCGGGTGCCCTCAGCGCCCGGCGCAGCACCCGCAGCTCCGCCGCCACCCCCGGGTCTGTGGGGTGGGGGAAACCGAGTCACGGCGTGGGGATGGGGACAACCGCGAGGGGACCTGGAGTGGGGACACCTATGGGGGACCCAACGTGGGGACATCCATGGGGGACCTGGCGTGGGGGACGCTCATGGGAGAGCCAACGTGGGGATGGGGACACCCATGGGGGACCTGGCGTGGGGACATCCATGGGAGACCCAATGTGGGGACAGGAACACCCATGGGAGACCAGGCATAGGGATGAGGACACCCATGGGTGACCTGGCGTGGGGACATCCATGGGAGACCCAACATGGGGATGGGGACACCCATGGGGGACCTGGCGTGGGGACACTCATGGGGGACCTGGTGTGGGGGACGCTCATGGGAGAGCCAACGTGGGGATGGGGACACCCATGGGGGACCTGGCGTGGGGACATCCATGGGAGACCCAATGTGGGGACAGGAACACCCATGGGACACCAGGTGTAAGGATGGGGACACCCATGGGTGACCTGGTATGGGGACATCCATGGGTGACCCACGTGGGGACACCCATGGGGGACCTGGCATTGGGGACATCCATGGGAGAGCCAACGTGGGGATGGGGACACCCATGGGAGATCTTGTATGGGGACAGAAGCACCCATGGGAGACCAGGTGAAGGGATGGAGACACCCATGGGAGACCCAACGTGGGGACACCCATGGGGGGACCTGGCGTGGGGACACTTATGGGAGACCCATCATGGGGACAACCATGGGTGACCTGGCATGGGGACAGAAACACCCATGGGACACCAGGTGTAGGGATGGGGACACCCATGGGTGACCTGGTGTGGGGTCATCCATGGGAGACCCAATGTGGGGATGGGGACACCCATGGGAGATCTTGTATGGGGACAGGAGCACCCATGGGAGACCAAGCATGGGGACAAGGACACCTGTGGGTGACGTGGTGTGGGGAGACCCATGGGAGACCAGGCGTAGGGATGGGAACACCCATGGGTGACCTGGTGTGGGGACAGCTGTGGGAGACCCCACAACCCACCCCACCATGGGGACAGGGACACCAAGGTGTCCCCCACGGGGATGGAGACCCCACATCCCACCCCACCACGGGGACAAGGACCCCACCATGGGGACAGGGACCCCGGGGACGCTCACCTTTGATGCTGAAGCCCATGGCGACCTCAAGCTGGTGACGGCTGTCCCCAGCGGTGGCCAACTGGAGGGCCACCAGGACGGCGGTGGCCCCGTGAGGGGCGAAGATGGCGTTGGTGTCCCCGCGCTGTCCCATCGCCTCCCGGAAGAGCCGCAGCCCGAAGTCGGCCACCAGTCGGGCCACCCCTCCTGTCACTGGTGTCCCAGCACCCACCAGGGCCACCAGGGCCAGGGCCACCAGGGCCACCGGGGCCACCCGCATCCTGAAGGGGACCAGGCGGCCAGGGGTCACGCGAGCCACCGAGGTGACCCCAGTGCTGGTCCCAGTCCCGGTGTCAGCCCCGATCCTATCCCAGTCCCAGGACTGGTCCCAATCCCAATCCCAGTGCTGGTCCCAGTCCCAGTGTTGGCCCCCATCCCAGTCCCGGTGCTGGTCCCAGTCCCAGTCCTGCTGCTGGTCCCAGTCCCAGTGTTGGCCCCCATCCCAGTCCTGGTGCTGGTCCCAGTCCCAGTGTCAGCCCCAATCCCATCCCAGTCCCATTACTGGTCCCAGTCCCAGTCCCAGTGCTGGTCCCAGTCCCAGTGTTGGCCCCCATCCCAGTCCCGGTGCTGGTCCCAGTCCCAGTGTCAGCCCCAATCCCATCCCAGTCCCAGTACTGGTCCCAGTCCTGCTGCTGGTCCCAGTCCCAGTGTCAGCCCCAATCCCAACCCAGTCCCAGGACTGGTCCCAATCCGGTTCCCAGTGACGGTCCCGTTCCAGTGACAGCCCCAATCCCAGTCCCGGCGCTGGTCCCAATCCCAGTCCCAGTGCTGGTCCCACTCCTGGTCCCAGTCCCAGTGCTGGTCCCAGTGCCAATCCCAGTCCCAGTCACGATGATGGCCCCAGTCCCAGTCTCGGTCCTGGTCCCAGTCCCAATCCCAATCCCAGTGCTGGTCCCAGTCCCAGTGTCAGCCCCAATCCCATCCCAGTCCCAGTACTGGTCCCAGTCCCAGTGCTGGTCCCAGTCCCAGTGTTGGTCCCAGTCCCAGTGTTGGTCCCAGTCCCAGTGTCAGCCCCAATCCCATCCCAGTCCCAGTACTGGTCCCAGTGCCAATCCCAGTCCCATTCCCAATGATGGCCCCAGTCCCAGTCTCAGTCCTGGTCCCAGTTCCAGTCCCAGTCCCAGTGCTGGTCCCAGTCCTTGATCCCAGTCCCAGTGCTGGTCCCAGTGCCAATCCCAGTCCCAGTCCCAATGACGGCCCCAGTCCCAGTCTTGGTCCTGGTCCCAGTCCCAATCCCAGTCCCAGTGCTGGTCCCAGTTCTTGATCCCAGTCCCAGTGCTGGTCCCAGTCCCAGTGACAGCCCCAATCCCATCCCAGTCCCAGTACTGGTCCAAGCCCCAGTCCCAGTCCCATTGCTGGTCCCAGCCCCAGTGTTGGCTCCAATCCCAGTCCCAGTACTGGTCCCAGTCCCAGTCCTGCTGCTGGTCCCAGTCCCATTGCTGGTCCCAGTCCCAGTGTTGGCTCCAATCCCAGTCCCAGTACTGGTCCCAGTCCCAGTCCTGCTGCTGGTCCCAGTCCCAGTGCTGTTCCCAGTCCCATCCCAGTCCCAGTGCTGGTCCCACTCCTGATCCCACTCCCAGTGCTGGTCCCAGTCCCAATCCCAATCCCAGTCCTGGTGTCAGCCCCAATCCCAGTTCCAGTCCCATCCCAGTCCCAGTCCCAGTGCCGGGTCTCCCCAGTGCCCCCTCACCTGTTGGTCTCAGTCGCGCTGTCCCAGTATCACCTCCGGTATCGATCCCGGTGTCCCCCTGTCAGTCCCAGTGCTGGTCCGGCTGTCCCAGTATCAGCGCTGGTTTTGGTCCCGGTGTCCCAGTGTTGGTCCTTGTGCCGGTGCCGGTGTCCCGGTCTCAGTCCCGGTGTTCCAGTGTCAGTCCCAGTATCAGTCCTGGTGTCCCGGTGTTGGTTCTGGTGTCGCGGTGTCCCGATGTCCCGGTGTCACAGTCTCCCACTGTCCCGGTGTCACAGTCTCCCACTGTCCCGGTGTCACAGTCTCCCGGTGTCCCAGTACCCCGGTGTCCCGGTGTCCCAATGTCCCGGTGTTGGTCCCGGTGTCAATCTTGGTCTCCTGGTGTTGGTCCCGGTGTTGGTCCCGATGTCCCGGTGTTGGTCCCAGTGTCCTGGTGTTGGTCCCGGTGTCCCGGTGTCCCGATGTCCTGATGTCCCAGTGTTGGTCCCGGTGTCCCAGTGTCGGTGGCGGTGTCGGTGGCGGTGTTGGTGACGGTGTTGGTGGCGGTGTCCCCTCCCGCCGCTCGGGGCTCTGGGACGCGTCCGGTCCCCGCAGCGGCTTTAAAGGGCGGAGCGGGGGTGGGGGGGGGGGGGGGGGGGAGTTTCCACTCGTGTTCCCCCCCCCCCGTCACCACCCCCCTCCCGTGTCCCTCCCCGTGTCCCCCCGCGTCCCCCATGTCCCCACTGTCCCCCCGTGTCCCCTGTGACCCCCCCATGTCCCCACTGTCCCCCCACATCCCCTATGACCCCCCCACGTCCCCACTGTCCCCCCATGTCCCCTATGACCCCCCCGTGTCCCCTGTGACCCCCCCACGTCCCCCCATGTCCCCTATGACCCCCCCGTGTCCCCTGTGACCCCCCCACGTCCCCCCATGTCCCCTATGACCCCCCATGTCCCCTGTGACCCCCCCACGTCCCCCCATGTCCCCTATGACCCCCCCATGTCCCCACTGTCCCCCCACGTCCCCACTGTCCCCCCATGTCCCCCCATGTCCCCACTGTCCCCCCATGTCCCCTGTGACCCCCCCACGTCCCCCCATGTCCCCTATGACCCCCCCGTGTCCCCTGTGACCCCCCACGTCCCCCCATGTCCCCTATGACCCCCCCGTGTCCCCACTGTCCCCCCCATCCCCGTGGGTGCCCAATAGGTGCGGTTATGGGGTGCGGGTGACACCCCCCCCCCACCCCCCCCCCGGGGCACAGACCTCGGGGGACCCCCCCTCCCCCCCCCCCCCCCCCCGAACCCCGGTTTCTCCCCGGGGTGACATCGGGGCCCCTTCCTGCGGGGTGACGCGGTGGCCGCCGTGACGTCACGGGGGGGGGGGTTGGGAAACCTCGGGGGTGCCCAGTGGGGGCGGGGAATTTGGGGGGGGGGGGGTCAGGGGGGTTGGGGGGGGTCAGAAGGGTTTAGGGGGGTCAGGGAGTTTGGGGGGGTCGGGGGGTTTTGGGGGGTCGGGGAGTTTTGGGGGGGGTCAGGGTTTTTTTTGGGGGGGATCAGGAGTTTTGGGGGGATCAGGGAGTTTGGGGGGGCCAGGAAGATTTGGGGGGGTCAGGGTTTTTTTGGGGGGTCAGGGGGTTTTGGGGGGGGGCAGGGAGTTTGGGGGGGTCGGGGGTTTTTGAGGGGGTCGGGGGTTTTGGGGGGGGTCAGGGAGTTTTGGGGGGATCAGGAGTTTTGGGGGGGTCAGGGAGTTTGGGGGGGCCAGGAAGATTTGGGGGGGTCAGGGTTTTTTTTGGGGGGTCAGAGGGTTTTGGGGGGGGTCAGGGGGTTTGGGGGGGTCAGGGAGGTTTGGGGGGGTCAGGGAGTTTGGGGGGGTGTCAGGGATTTTGGGGGGGGGTCAGGGGGGGTTTGGGGGGGTCAGGGATTTTGGGGGGGGGGGGGGGTCGGGCCGTGGGGTGACACGTGTGTGTGTGTGTGTGTGCGCGCGCGGGGTGGGGGGAGGGGTGGGGGGGTGGGGGGGGGCTGCCCGGACACCCGTCTCCTTCCCAGAGAAATTTCCGGGGGGGGGGCGGGGGTGGGAATGGGGCGACGGCCAAACCCACACTCCCCCCCCCCCCGCCCCCCCCCGGGATTAAAATAACGCGGGTGGAAACGGTGGCAGGATCGGGCCCGCCCCCCCCCCCTCCAGAGACCCACCAGTGCTCCCAGTGACCCCCCCAGAGACCCACCAGTGCTCCCAGTGCTCCCAGTGCTCCCAGTGACCCCCCCAGAGACCCACCAGTGCTCCCAGTGCTCCCAGTGCTCCCAGTGACCCCCCCAGAGACCCACCAGTGCTCCCAGTGACTCCCCCGGAGACCCACCAGTGCTCCCAGTGACCCCCCAGAGACTCACCAGTGCTCCCAGTGACTCCCCCGGAGACCCACCAGTGCTCCCAGTGACCCCCCAGAGACTCACCAGTGCTCCCAGTGACTCCCCCGGAGACCCACCAGTGCTCCCAGTGACCCCCCCAGAGGCCCACCAGTGCTCCCAGTGACTCCCCCGGAGACCCACCAGTGCTCCCAGTGACCCCCCCAGAGGCCCACCAGTGCTCCCAGTGACCCCCCCAGAGACCCACCAGTGCTCCCAGTGACCCCATTGACCCCGCATTGACCCCCCAGTGCCCCATAGTCCCCCTATAGACCCCATAGATCCCCATAGACACCCCCCCCGCCCCATGGACCCCCCCCCTCCCCCCCCCCGTGCCCCTCCCCGGGTCTGTGTCCGCCCTACGGGGATTCTCCAGGGGCTCGTAGAGGGGTTGAGCCGGGGGGGGGGGGGGGGGAATGTCATGAACCATGAGTTGTGTCCCCCCCCCCCCCGCTCCCCCCCTCCCAAAAAAAGCCACCTACAGCCCAGAAATATGCTGATAAATCACCTTTTTCCGGTGTTTTTTTTTTTTTGTTTGGTTTTTTTTTTTTTTTTTTTTTTTACTTTTTCCCAAAATTGGCCATTTTGCGGGCGGGGGGAGGGGGCGGGCAGGGCATGGACTAAGGGGAGAGGCATTTCCTCGGCAACCCCAATTCGGAGCTTTTTCCAC